>NC_084949.1:7481106-7781106 GCF_949316205.1 Platichthys flesus
ATAGAATACAGTAGGAAAATGTCCAGAAAATCCACAGTGAGCAAGTGGGCATGTTGAAGATGTTTCTAACATGCAACGGACGCGAAACTAGAAGAAAAATTTGGTTTCATCCTGGAAAGACAACGAGATTCGAGAGCTTTTGGCGATACAAGCCAACGCCTGTGTCAATGTGCTGTAAGTTAAATGCAGCAGAATTTATGCGCCCTCCCTCCTGCAAGCTCTACAGGCGCCACCCCTGGCCTGGATGTTGTGGTCATGTTCCAGTTGTGAAAGTGCCAGACTCAATCTATTTCTTGCTGTGTGTATGTGAAAGATAAACTCAGGAAAATGTCCAGACGCAGTCGACAAGAGTTCATGTCTGAAAACAGCATAAATGAGTCGCTTGCTGCAGCTACATGCTGTAACTAGCACTTTACAGTTTGAACAACTGGAAGGAAAGATTTCCACTCATCTCTATTACCATGCTCCCTACATCACATGTACATACAGCTCATGTGGAAGGAGATCAAGCTTTTCATTTCACTCACTGACCACACATTCTTCCCTCCGGAGACACACGTGGTGTGAACAGAGGCCGTAAACACTTGGACATGAGCTCAGACTGAAGCCAGGGTGTCTTCTCCTCTTTTATCTGGTTTTCACCTCCTTTTATCTCGGATCCGCAGCAAATTGTGTCTTTCATGTGCATTTCTGAGGCGTTAAAGCACCATTAGGAGTCTGAGAGCTTTTGTTATCACTGACACGTGCTAATTGCACAACAAAAACAACAGTGTGCTTCAGATGAGGTCAGATACAACAGTATGCTATGACGGAATCCATCCATGTAAAAACACAGTGTCCGAATGGGTTGATAATGGTTGCAACCATGAAATTTCTCCATCTACACCAATGTACTGAAGAGTGTGTCCAACAATTTCTGTGATTTTCTGGGATGACAAACACGTCACACCGAGATGTATGCCAGCTGTGTGGCGGTGAGAAAGCAGACAGGATTTCAACTTCTCTCGCTTATTTTATTTTACACAATCTCTTCAGTCACTTTTCATGTGCACATCACCACAGTTGTCTTTGGGAACTGCACAAGACTCACAACAACAAAAACACCAACGCTTCTGCACAATTTCAGATGATACTTCATGTCACAAACACACTGATGACAATCAGTGGGGCAAAATCAAAATGTCAGCCTCTCCTATCCTTGACTTGCTGCTACAAGTGCTCATGTGCAGCTAATACGTTTACAGATTCGGGGACTATCTTTAGGCTGCAGCTGTCAACAGCAACAGAGCAGGCAGAGGTGAGGCAGAAGTTGAACAGGTCAAACCAGACTGTCGACTTTTCATGGGACTTGAATGAAAGCCGCCGGATATCATTGAAAAGCCCCTTTAAGCTTGGCCATACAGAGTGGAACAGGATAACTATATGTATATATGTACCTAGGGTTGATCTTAACAACTAAAGAACTGTGGTGCATGAATATATCGTGGTCAATGTCTTTATGACCACGATAACAAAGAGGAAATGGTGGAGCAACAGTAAATATTATAGATAACTCAAAGGATAATAAATGATGTGAACAGATACTGAGGACGACAGATGTTGAAAAGGTACATCTACTCACCTCCATCGGAGACTGCAGCGGACTGTAAAAAAACACAGAGAGACATGGATTAGGATCCTCGCTCATCATCCAGATGACAAACACTCATACAAGTCCCAACAGGACATGAGGTTAGGGAGGCAGCTGTCCAGGCATGCTCTTTCGGCCAAATGGAGACAGACTGAGTGTGGTTCTCACAGGATCAGGCCCATTATCACACACACACACACACACTTGCACTTCATGACAGAGTCGGAATACTCAATGTCTTTTGTGTGTGTGTGAGTGAGTGAGTGGGTGGAATCATCTGTGAACTGGCTCTGCAAGAAAACCTCCAAAGGGGGGTGGAGAATACTGTGTGTGTGTGTGTGCATGTGCGTGTGCGTGTGTGTGTGTGTGCTTGTGTATGAGGAGGTGAGAAGGGGAACTCTGGGTCTCCCTGACCCGATATCACAATTAAGTGTGATGTTTGCTTGCATATCTAACAATCAACAATAACAGTTTGATCAACTCTTTAACCATCACACACACACACACACACACACACACACACACACACACACACACACACACACACACACACACACACACACACACACACACACACACACACACACACACACACACACACACACACACACACACACACACACACACACACACACACACACACACACACACAAAATACAGTGATCTTTATCCCAGACATGCCGAGCTGGGATGAGATCATTCAACAGACACATCAGTAATGTAACTAACTCTGGAACAAACTTCAACCACTCCGTGACGGAGGCAAAGTCAAAATAAGAGAAAGGGTGAGGTGAGAGAGGGACAGACAGGAGAGGGATGAGAGAGAAGGTGTGGGGCAACAGACAAAAGACATTGTGGTAGAAAGAAGTAAGTAAAGCGTAAAAAGCAGAGAATACAAGTGATATTTGTATCCACAGAGCTGGTGTTCGATCAGCTGATATAAGATCAGCTCTCCGGATAAATCTCAACACTGAGCCCTAGTGTTGATGTGTCAAAAGACTTTTGATGTCTTTAATCTGACCACTAATCTTGTTAATGACCTGTTTTGTTAGGTAGAAGGTTCGTCATGGAGCAGCTACATGGGTTAAGGAACTTTCTTCCCCATTTTAGCTCATTGATTGAAACTTAATACAGTGGCCTGTAGATTTTGCATACTTTAAGGCTTTGTCGGTGCAGCCTCTCCGCAAAAAATCTAACATGATATTATATTCAAATTAAACACTGAGCAGCAGGGTGTCCACAACACATCCTTATCCTCACATTGAAAGCTTTCTAATCGAGAGGGAAGTGCGACACCCATTCATGGAGAACCAGCAAATGGTTGCATTGACACGTTAGCTATCTCTAGTAACCTGATTTATTAAATGTCAGTGTAATGCTAAGTGAAGCTTTTGAGAAAGCTGTGTTTCTGCTGAATGAGGTAGTTAATGCAATATATATATGCATAACTGGGTTCCCAATGGGGCCTTAAAGCCAAGACCAGTCTGTGAAATGTTCTTCCTCCTCCCAGGATGGCACAGAAGAGCAGGAGTTCAAGGAGAGTTGACAAATAAATAGAACGCAAGAAAAAATACACCTGTATTCCGATTTTGGTGAAGATTGAGCGTGTGGAAACGTATGAGCTATATTCCAGGTGGCGCTGTTGAGCCATTATGCCACGCCCATTTCCTAATACTCCAGAATACGTTCATTTTCACCATTTCAATTTCAATAGGGCATCCAACCCGTTCGGTGCTCGGGCCCTAATAATAAATTTAAGTTTTGCTGTTGCTGTCATTAATGTTTTGTCTTGGGACTTGGGCTGATTTCACACATGACCTGCTGAGGAGTTGGGTCAGCTGTTTGCCTTTCACACATGCTCTGCTCATTCACAACAGCAAAAGAGCATTCGCAGAATTCATGTGATGGTTTGTTTTTGTTTTCAGCCCTCGTTACTACACAGTCTCCTGACATCTCTGTCAATGTCACCATTTGTTTGTTTCATTTCTGCGTCTGACGCTTAGGACAAATGTCATCAACACACTCTACCGTGTGCGTCCTGCAGAAAATCAGCTCAATCGGACATTCTCCATAGTTTTTACTAATGGCCAGAGATACTCTGGAGAAACTCCAGAGCCTCTCACTCCGACGTTTGCACTCTCACATATACAGCCCCTCCGGAGTATGCCAGACGATTACCCAGAGTTCAGTAAACGTCTGAAACCAGCTTCATACAATAACAAAATATCCAACCTTCATCAAAGAATATGCACAATTTGCAGTTACGCCTACGTTTTCCAACCATAACCAGATTTCCTTCCAGCGACCTTGTTTCTGTGGTACATGTTAACAGTCAGCTTTTGTGAAAAAATTGAGCATTTGAGCATTTACAGATCCTTCTCTCGACTCAGGTTTAATGCACAGTATTTACATCTGATGACATTGACCTCTTAGCACAGCATATGTGCTGGTCTGATTCAACAGACATACCTGGGCCATTTTCACAGTTGAGCTGGTCTGTGTGGACCATATGGCACAGCCAGCATAATTACTGGGATTAACTATTCCAGAAGAGTGGAGGCTGGCACCAGTGTGTGAGGAGAGATTTGATGTGACTTTTTAGCAGCTGATTGTGGTTGAACCTCCACACAGGACCTGAGAAAATGACAGAGGCAGAAACCTCACCAGTGGAAACTGGTTACCCGATCCTCGCGCTGGTTAGAATCCCACACATTTCACATCTCACACTTTTCAACAGTGCATATTCTGTGTCTGATGTGCGTGTTACAATATCTGTGTGTATGAATGGGAGTAGCTTACAGTATGTATGCATATGGTCAACATCTGGTAGAGATGTGTCTTTTATTTGCAGGGTACATTCTTTGGCATCCATTTGTGTGTGTGTGAGTGTGTGACCACTTCCAGGCATACTCGCTGGTGGTTGAGGCCCCCAGTCCCCTCTCCTCTCTTTTTCTCCTTCAACTTCCCTCAAACTTATCCTCAAACTTCTTTTGTTTGTTCTTTCCCTCCTCCCCACTCGTCCCCCCTTTTACCCCCATTTCTCTCCTTCCACTCTCCGCTCAAGTCATTCTCTTCTTCACTCCCTCCTTCTTTCAACCTTCAACCTGATTTTCTCCTCCTCCTCCTCCTCTCCTGGCAGATCCTGGTCATTCCTTACAGACCACAGGGAACGACTGGGGTTTTCCAAATTTTCCCTCCTTTCCTCTGCCCGCCCTTATAACCACGGAGACACATGCAGCTGGAAAATGTAACAGTCTTGATAATATTAAGCCCTAATATCAAATACATCTCCCAGAGCATGTAACAAAGTCCAGCTTCTCCATAGGCCATGCATGTGCTACTTGTAGCTTTCATGCTTTCCAACTATATAAGTTCCACTCCACAAAATGTCCCGCCATGTGAGGCCCAATGTTGTCCGCAGTTACTGTCTGTTCTGACACTGATTACTCGCATATATAACTGGGGCTTTTATGTTCCCATCATACAGGCAATGCATTGATAAGATAAACAGAAAACAGTGACACGGCAGTACATGACTGAGGGTCAGGACTATGGTGTCAATTTCGATCAAAGAGGGAAAATATATTTCAGAGCAAAACCTCAGAATGTGTCTGTATGTGCTAATGAATGTCATGAGGCCACACAGAGCATTAGCTAATGGTTTCTTCTCATCAATTAACATGTCATCACTATACGTAGTTCTGCTTTCAATCAGCCTCAGATGCTTTCAGTTCTGATTCTGCGTGACAGCCATTACTAGCTATGGTTTTATGACATTTCAGTCCAGAGGCATGCTGAACTAGAGAGGATTTTGAAGAAACAAAACATAAAGACGACCAAAGAATCTATATTTTCAAACATCCTTTCAACAATAACAAAGAAGGAAAGTTCTACTACAAGCTGCAGCTGCATAGACACAATTATACGAACAAATGACCACTCCAACAGATTAACTTCAGTTAGTTTGACTCTCTATTGCACTAACAAGTGCATCAAAAACAAAACGCCTGACACGGATGTTTATGTGGATGAAGCAGTTCTGGCAAAGATTTGACTGCAGAGTCACTGGGATTTTTTTTTTTTTTTTTTACTTTTCTGCAACCAAGCTACGAGCCTTATTTTAAATAATAGTCAGTGTGATGATGCCGTCATATCGAGATGAAAATCTAGGAATTCACAAAAATTAACACGTTTATTGTGGTGTTCTGAGAAGTGCTGTGAGCATGACGGCAATACAGTGGAAGTGTTGTGGACATTTATACAATGAGCACACATTACTCCAACACCCACTTTAACAAAGATAAGATGGCTGAATCACATGTCTGCACAAGAGTCCCTGGCTGGAATTCAGGACAAATCAGCAAAGTGTGGACGGGGCGTTGCGTTGCTTTATGACTTTGTTGATTACCAGCTGGATTATGAGCAAACTTCTGTCTGCAGGTCCCAATTTGATCAGTTACATCCACCTCCAGTAATTGGCACCTTGAGGTCACACGCCGAGGCCTGTTTATGTTCGGTTTGTGTAGGAAGTGGTTGGTCACTGTGCGCGCAGGTCCCAAGTGCTTTATTAGCTGTGACTAGAGGGAGAGGGTTGGCTTACATCATCTGTTATGAAGCCTGGTCAGGTTCAAACTCTGGTTAAACACAGGGCACAATTTATAGCTGTTCTCTCTCAATGTTATTATAATATCAACACTTTAAGCATAAAGTTCTCTTAAACAATCTTAAGTTTCCAAAAGCTTCCCGGTCAGTGTGTGTGTGTAGAAGATGATGCCTGGAAAATGGCATTCTGGTACATAGGATGACACACAGCAGCGCAGCCATTAACATTTGACACAGTGAATACAAAATGTCTATCTATGGGAGAAACTGTCTGCGAGAAACACACAAAGACAACACTGTTTGTACCAAAGGAACAAATTCCTGGCTCCACAGCTGGAGCTATAACTGCCACCTTTGGTAAGAATAAGCATCCACTCTTATACGAGCTTCCGTAGAAGATATCTGAAGAGACTGATGCATCCAGGGACACGAAACATATCTGCTTATGGCCTGGCATGGCGAAAGGAGACCACACCTATAACCAAACAACTGACGCACACATACACACATGCTGTCCTAAAGAGGTGACTTGGAATTCACAACACAGATTTCCCCACTGCACGCGTGCAAACACACACATACACTTTCAACTGAGGAGGAAGCTGCCTTAGTGCGTGCATGCCTGTGTGTTTACTTTTGAAAATGAGGTGAATAGTGGCTGCCATTGAGAAGACCAGTCACCCTGCCAGGATTGGCGGGCATGAAAGTGCTTGAGCTTTAGAGTAGCTTAACTCTGAGAGGAAAGGATGAGGGGCATAAGCTGATTAGGTATTAATGATCCAAACGCCAAATGAGGACCTGCAGGTGTGAGCATGACGGAAGATGCTTGATGTAGGGTTTAAGTTTATTTATATTCACATTATTGGTTATAAATAAGTGAGCATGATGCGTGAAGGGGAAGGCGAGTGACAGCAGATATCATCATTGACCTCAGCCGCAGTGTCAACATAAATCTCAATAGCAGAAGCCATGACATGTGTATTTGGTTTTCTGTCCCCTACACTAAACGTGGTGAAACATGGGACATTAAAAAATTAAAAAAAAGGGGGGGGATTTAATAGTATTTTTAAATGGACCCGTCTCAACATCTCCCCACAAACATTTTAAAACTACACTTTATATTCCAGAGTGAAATCCTCTGTGACCATCTCTGGAATACTGGGACAAAGCCCTACATCGCTGCGATGCATTAGGAAATCTATATCCACTCTCTTCGAAAGAAAGGAATGCGGATGATGTTTGTTTCTGTACAATAGAGCCACACAGGAGAAGTGACTCAGAGGCTGAGTAGCTGATAAGTGTCTCTTGTACCTGGCTCGCTGCCCTAAACACACCAGCGTCATGCAGGCAGATGAGGGAACAAGATTTAAACATAATCTGATTGGAAACCTCTGCCTTAACCCAAGCTCACACTCTCCCAGCCGTTGCTCGACACGCTGAATTAAGTGAGTTGCACAAAAAAATGAGTGACTCAGCTCACCTTTTTTAATGCATTTCTCACGTTCTTTAACATCCACACTCACTCACACACAAGACGAGCCTTCGAGGTGAAATCTACAAACCATAGGACTCGCAGAGACGAGGACAGAAAAGCTCTTTCTGTCCTCTACTCCAT
Source organism: Platichthys flesus (assembly GCF_949316205.1). NCBI lineage: Eukaryota > Metazoa > Chordata > Actinopteri > Pleuronectiformes > Pleuronectidae > Platichthys > Platichthys flesus. The sequence goes on from NC_084949.1 coordinate 7,488,954, forward strand.
TTGTTTCAATCCCTTGTTCTCTTTCTCTTTCTCTCCCGCCTGCTCTGGCCCCAGAAACATCTGGCTTTGAGAGGAAGAGAAACAGCCTGGAGCCATCTCCAGCTCTTGTTAGTCTTTTCTTTCCTGTTGTCTCACTTTACCCTCACGCACACTTCCACAGTCTGCCACCACTGTGCCCCCTTTTCAAGAAAAAACACCAGACAAGCAGGATGAGTTGTTCATTTCATCTTCTGCCAAGTTTTTTTCCCAAGGTTCACAACCTCTCGTCTTCATTCATCTCCATTTGTCTTGTACGCGTCCTCTCATCCGTTTGTTTTCCCCCCTCATACGATCTGAAGATGATGGATTCCTCTTATTCTCCGTCCGTACTTTGCTCGGTAATAGTTACCTTAGTCCTCCATCTGTCCCTGTCTTTCTCACTGGTGACCAGAACAAAACTGGAAAGTATTATGGTTTCGCTCTTAATGAATTTGTTTAATGAAGTGGTGAAGGGTTTTTGTTGCGGCTGTGAAGACATTCTGCTCTTGACACTGTTGGCGGCCTGAGAGCCAGACATTAGCTTGTTATTAAAAACTAATGGGACTTCTAAATCAGTGAATGCAGGCATATTTGAATCTAGCAGGGTTTAAATCAGCTTCTGTGGACATAAATAATACATAAATGATTTAATGAGTAAATGACTATGCAACTTAGTCTCACCTACAAGTTGTGCACAAGACCACTTGTAAAGAAACATCAGTATATGTGTGTTTGTGTATGTAGGTACTACTCACTGCATTGAAGTTCCAGACCCGCTTGAAGGAGAGCCTCTTCCTCAGGCTCATCCTGCTCCCCTCTCACAGAGGAGGAAACCCACTAACTGCTCAATCTACATATGTGAACCACACACACACACACGCATAGTCACTCACACACACAAAACCACACACACGCTGACAGAGCTTCTTCAGAAGCTATCTAGGGTGATGAGGATATTCATCCGGACAGCTAACTTGGATGGAGCCATTGCTCAGCATGTCCCTGTCACACACATACACACTTTGGAATTTGCTTCACACACCAGGTCCCTCGCAACAACATATACACCTCTGCTTCTCGCTCTCACACCAAACTCACTGAGCGGACAGACTGACTAGGAAGTTCCATTCTCTGGCAGACGCACACGCACACGCCAACACACACACACACACACAGATCCGTTTCCATAGTGAAACGCCCCCATCAGGCAGCAGTTACAGAGACGGGGAGGGAATAAATGTCAGTCTGCCAATCATGCGGCAGCACAGCCCTCACCTCTCCGCCCTCCTCCTACTCCTGCCTGTTTAAAATCCCCGTTCGGCAGGTTTAGCTAAGATCACACTCAACAGTGATTTAAGAAACAAAGAGTCTTTAATGGTTTATCATTTATAACCAGAGGAAGTGGAGAAGAGGGGAGTAAAAAGAGACTTTTCATCTTATGATCCACATGGAAATCTGCAGGTTTATTGAACGGACGCAACAAAGTCACTTCACGGGAGAGAGGGAGGTCATTCAGGCTCTCTTTTTCTCTCTCTCACATACAAACAAAGGCTGCAATTGAAGTTGTGTATATAGCCTTGAGCCTACACCTAGCTCCCCCTAATTTCCTGTTATGGCCAAAAAAATAAAAAAAGATTTAAGAGTTTCTGTTTCACCTTCTCTCATTCCAAGACACTCTGTCTGTTCCATCTCACTGTCTTAGACTGTGATGACTCAAATATAGACTCACAAGAAAAACCTTTACAGTAAACGTGTGTGTGTGTGTGTGTGTGTGGTTGTATGTAACCTGGTCTAGCACTGGTATGTCTATGTGTATATATTTGTGGGGGTTCAATTTCCAATGTTCTTTTTCATAGGTAATCTAACACATTTTGTAGAGTCGTTGTGTGAGAGAGACTTTCCATGAAAAGAAAAGAACAGTAAGTGATGTATGAGTAATATGTGCTGAAGCTTAGTCTGAAACATATCCGTCAGCACAGGGACAGAGAAGAGACAAGCGGCAGAGCGCCACAACAGATAAGACAAAGCTTAAGTTGGCTAAGTCCACATCCTGATGAGAAAAGGAGGAAATGACCGGAGACAAAGAGAGAAAAACGAAAACAAAAGATGAAATATTTCTCATGTCTCACGCATCTCTTTACCTTAATTTCTGTGGTTTGACCAAGCAACCCTGTTTCCTTTGTTTGTGCATGCATGTTTCTGAATGCATGCGTGTGTGTGCGTGTGCATGTGCGTGTGCCGTAGAACATGGTCTTTTCTAGGACAGTTTAAAAAAAAAAGAAACTAATTCCTCAAGGGCTACATATGAAGATAAATATTTATTTTATTTTTTATAAGGGGGGGGGGGCAGTTTCTTTTATGTACTGTAATTACAAAAACTCTTGGTGCTGTGTACTCCTGTACGGCCTGTTAACTGCACTTGCATCAACTAAGTGTTAATACAAAGACATTTGGATTGTCCACTTATGTGGAAATTTGTCTTTGGCAACAAAGCAGAACACATGCTGTGTTTAAACTGGTAAAAAATAACAAAGGCACATGTCAAAGAGAGTTCATAACGCGTACAAAATAGTGTCCCTGTTAGAAGTTGGACCACCATGTGGACTCTACTGAAGGGACAAACACTGTTCATTCAAAAGGGATTCCTTCATTTTGTGTTTTGATGGTGGTGGTGGAGTGTTGTCTAGCATGATTAGACACCAAATCTCCTCTTGGTGTTGACTGGGAAGGCTATAGCATATTATTCACATCATTTCCATCCTCATCAAACCATTGACTCATTGTTTGGGACACTGTCATCTTGTTTCTCCACTCGCCTTCAGGTTTTCCCTTTTATTTGTATCATAGATGTATATAAAGATGGAGAATGTATCCCCACCTCATCCCACCACCCAGAAATAAACAAAGTATCCTGATATTAACTCGGCCATCTTGTCTATATGGAGCCAGAGTCAGGGAATGGAACAGTCGAATTGAGAACCTATCACAAATTAGTTTCAGCTGAAATAGGTCACATTAGACTGTTAATAGCATCACATGTCATCTTTTGTGCTGTCAAGATCCTGTCAGGTATTTCTAACATTGTCTTTGTAGATGTAATTTACTGTATCTGTGTTTTAACATTATGATGTACTTAAAAAAGTAGGAGGTGTGCAGTTTTTCACCAACAATACAATTCAACATCATGTATGTACATGATGTAGTACAATTTCTGGATATAAGAATATTCTTAGATAAATACACCAGACAATGTCTTTGGCCAGCTTCTTGAATTAAATAGCTGACAAATTAAGGGGTTTTCAGTACATTAATACAAATTCCCTATGAATCCAACATATTGTCATAATGCAGTTCTTCTCACAAATTCACAGGGTTGCCCCTCGCTAACATATACAACCAGAGGGTTAGCATCCCTCGACTAATTGCTATAGATTAATTTGACATCAGAACATTGTTCAAACCTACCGCTGTTACCTTGCTAGTTTTACCAAGTATTTTTTGTGTGAATTTATTACAAAACTGAGCAACGTTTCAAAAGTTTAATGCTTGAAATACAATTAGAGGAAATGAGAACCACTGTCTGCAATGATATTACAGAGAGTTTCATTGTACAGCAACATTAAAGGATTCAAAAGGTGTTTTTTTCTGAACGGCTCAGTGACCAGTTCAGAAATGTGTCAGCTCACTTCCAATCTAAGTCAAAAGAACTATGTTTTTCTGCAGAGACGAGTTTATCACCTTGTGTTTTTCTTTTTTCCCCTGTGCAGAAAAACATTCAATAAAACTCAACACTGCCCTCTGCTGTTGTTTTTGAACTGAGACCTTAAACCTCGATAACACTGATCCCTAATGACTGAGAGCATCAGCATCTAGTCAAATGAAATAAGTCAAAGTACATGTGTTGAACAAAATAACAGAAAGACTTATAATGCAGCCATGTGTATCTGATATTGTGTCACGGGTTTTCTTTAAAAACAAACTCAGCGGCTGTCTATTAAAGATGACACATAATGCCAATTAGCATTCAACCTAATATGACTCACATGTGTTGCTGCCTTTTATAATTAGATTTGAGACTGTGTAAAAATATCTAAGAAGGAGAGGGGAGAAATCATGAAAACCACAATCACTCATATCAAACACAGAAAAAGTGCACAGCTGAAGAGGAAGAGTAGTCACAAGTAGACCTCCACCAACCGACTGACTGGGACACTTGAGAGGATATTTGCTACTTTAAACCTCAAACTGGTGAGTTTTGTCTACGCTCTGTATCCGTGAGTCGATTTAATATGCAGGCCCGCAACTGACTAATAATCCCATGACACAGTTTGATAGTGCTGATGTGGTAAACTGTGGCCATCTGGCACATGACGAAGATAAAAAGAGGCACTTGTGTTTATTGAAAATTGGAGCTGCGTCTGATGTAACTGCTGGCCTCCTGAGGTGATTCATGTACAGGAGCAGCGCTGATTCTGTCTTATCATCTGATTTTCCTTCCCAAACTTACTGTACCCAGGGGATATCACGAGGAACACACACATCAACAAGCAGCGGCACTAAACACACAGCAAGAAGACACACACACACTGAAGAAGAAATGTGCATTCAGGTTCTTATCTTTGTGCGTCTGATTGTGTGATTATTTACTTTTTTACAATATAAATTAGGTTTTTATTCCTGTGTGTGCGAGTGTGTGTGTGTGAATGTGTGTGTGTGTGTGTGTGTGTGTGTGTGTTAGAGAGACTGAGTGTGTCTGTGCGAGGTCAGACGGCTTGCAGGCAGCTCTTTTCTTATTGCTGTGTTTTGTGAAATAATGTCCTTTGCTGCTGCTTTCCACCAAACTGTCAAAACACACACACAGAACACTACTGAACTATAGATGACCATTCACTGTTAGACATACAACTACACCAGCAATACACACACACATACATTTTCTTCAGGACCACTGGCGCAAAATTGGAAAAGTTTCCTCATTTGAATTGTTTGAATAAACTAAACCAAAGAATCAACAGGTTTCCCTTTGACTCAGCGAAGCCTAAGGCAGCCTGGTGATTGGCCCATGCGTGTCACATGATCTGTCAATCCAGAGATAGACCTTGCAGGTAAAGTTTCAGTGCATTCAGTTCATTTGAACCAAAATCAATGAATACTAACCCATTATTAAAAATGTACAGACCCAAAAGAGCAACAGAGAAAAAGAGCGGTGACTAGCAGTCGCGTCAACTCGGATGTTGGTGCTTGTAAAGCTTCAAAATCACAAGTAAGAGTTTGATAGGCATTCAAATTCAACAATATTTGACCTGTTACAGCAACACAGATCTCACACATAACAGAATGAGTGGCGAAGCCTTCATATCATGTATGGCAACGGAGTCATCTGTAGGATCAAATATTGTCTGTATCACATATAGGGAAACACACACACACATAATGTGCTAACATATGCACACCCAGCTCGTTTACTCACTGGATCAGCGGTCGTTTCAGAATCCACGCTCAAAGTTTGCTGCTCCATGGAGAAAGAGACTTGTAATCCTCAGCACTGCATGTGAGAGCTCCCCTCAGTACACATTTTCATCAGCTGTTGAATGTGTCTGTGTGTGTCTGTGTTCAGACACGAAGCGGCAAATCTTGATGGCTTTCAAATGTCCAAACCACTATAGAGTGTCGCTGTCGCTAGATTCCCCTTCCCTCTCGCTCTCATCCCCCTGCTCGCCCACCTCCTCCTCCTCCTCTCTCTCTCTATCGACTCCCTCGCCCTGCCTCTCTGCTCCCCCCACCCATCCTCTTTCTCTGCTTTTCCACCCACCCTCGTATAATTTCTATTCCACCCACACTGTTGTGGGCTGAGACGCACGCATACATACACACACACACACACACACACGCATTCAAGGCGAATGCGGAGGCAGACCCCTTGCCATTAAGGAACGCACACACCCACAAGTAAAATCAGTGTGGAGTTGAATGCGTTACCCTCAGCGCTCCTCTGTCATCTGCTTAGTATGCCCTGCGCATGTCACGGGCACGGAGAGTAAACTGACATTCACGATGTGGGGCACCGAGGGGTGGGGGCACAAAAAGAGGCAAAGCAGCAGAGTGAGAGGCGACAGGAGGACGGAGAGAGAGCGATGCAGACGACTAACCTGTCAAGCTACAGCTGACAGCAAGGATTGATCATCTAACGATGATTGGAGTTAGCTGCATTCCTCAACATGCCTCGACTCTTCCTTACACCCCCACCAACCCTTCCCCACCACACATACACCCACACACACCAACACACACACACACACAAACACACACACACACACATATACACAAATGCCCCTCCTGTCAGTCCTCCACCTCACTCACAATTTAAACTGTTAAATAACAAAGATAACATTACAAAGAAAAAGGTTTGTCACAATAAGGCAAATCAGACGACTTTTAAAAGGCTCTGGGAACTGATTTGAAGAACTTTTCTAAAAGTCCTTTAACTAGGAGAAGCAATACAGATAAAGGTCATTCATGTAGTCCACGGATAACACAGGGGCTGTCCCAGCAGTTTATTTACAATGGTTTTCCACATTGGTGTGAGTTGTGTGTGAACAGCATGTCTGACTGACAGAGATATAAAAGAGAAGATATTTGCTCCACCAGTTTTACATATAAAGATCATTATACTCATCATGGTTAAAGCTCCAGGAGAAAAAAGATTAGGTTATCAGGGTTATCTTGGATATGAGAAGTAAACTATGCAGGTATTAAAAAGATAGGGATGGTCTTGTGAGAATTTATGGGAATTCTAGGATTCTGTTTTTATCCTTATCTTAGAATTGGACTTAAAAACACTTCTCTCATTTAAAACAAGAGATAATACAGTAGAATACCATCCAGTGACTATATCACCCTAGATATCCTATATGCTTGCAGTGATGTTGGCAGAACTTAATGGTTTCAGGTGTTCTGCACCTTATAAATGGAATTAGCTCTCCTATAACTTGCGTGTTTCATAGTTAGACAGCACTTTGTAACAATGTTTGGAGACGTTCTATTTAAACTAAATATGCCTCAAAAGAGAATTTTCCCCTCAGGGATCTATAAAGTAAGGCTGAAAGTATTTGTACTTGTTGCCCCCATTAAGTAGTTCACTAGTAAACCAATAGGTCTTGACAGTTGCGACTGTATTGCGTATCCCTGTGACCCACTTTAACCCCAGGGGATTTCTTTTTTTAACGTTTCATGTTTCATGTATTACAGTTTCCGGGGCTTCGGTTGGACTTTTCAGCCGAAGTTGGCCTGTGAACTTATTGTGAAGTTTTGGCTTTCAAGCCGGATTCAGTCCCAGACGTTCTCAGATATCAGAACTAAATTTGAAATGCCACAAAGTTATGTCAACTTTGAAAAGTTTTGCCGATAGACAAACATCTGGAGTGGTAGTACTCAAGTATGCAGATCATGAAAAATAATGCTACAGGCATTAAAACTATTTTTACACAAGAGAAAGTTTTAGAGAAGAATAAGTTCTCATATTCAGGAACCTGTGATTGTGTTCTATATATTATATGATTATTACCACTCATGCATTTAAATCAGGGTGATTTTAAGTAATGTGCAGTTTAATAGAACCGAATCCTAGAAATCTTATTTCACTGTGCAATCGGAATATTTCAAACATCCTGACAATTTTAATATTCTGCCTAGACACATTCAATTTTGAATAGAAAATAAAATGTAATTCAGAATTATGAGCATGATGAGGTGAAGGGGCTGGGAGAGAACCCTCACCTGCACCACAGAGGATCAAACAGCACAGGTGAGAGCTGTTAGCTGATTGGTCCTCACACTTTCAAAGGCAGCGCCTCAGACACTAGACACCTGAGAGAAAATCACTCGGCTGAAAAGCGAGTGACTTTGTGTGTGATTTAAGATCATTTGTTTGTGCTCAAGTGTGGTGTTATAAATATGTTCAAGAGCAATCATTCTGGCTGTGTGTTGAAGTGCGTCAAGGAATTCCTCTGCACAGTTCTCCGCTGTATGTCAGGTCTCTGTTTTTTTTGATTCGATGCAAATTATCAAAATTTCCATACCATTGTCAATAAAAATTAGCTGTGACACCCAGGTAATTGTCATTGCTGACTGATGTCCAGTGGTCACCAGTAAGGGTGACGCTTACAGCTTGCTCGAGGAGCTGAATTTTCTTCCGCACACCGGAAGTAAACAAAGTTGCGTTAACTGCGTTAAAATATTTTATCGCATTAATCGCGAGCATAATAATCTCATAGATTAACGCGTTAACTCTGACAGCCCTAATATTCATACATCCCCACTATCTGTTCAGGATGCATTGCTGCACACAACTGGACATGTGCATTTTATCTGCCATCTCTTAAATTGTAATCATGTTGGGAAAAGGTCTGATAATGGTCGATGTTGGTAGAGAAGAGCTGAAATGTTTGCAATGAACATTAGCTACATATATGGATGGTACTATTGTAAGAAGGGCTGCACGATATTAGGAAAACAAGCGATAACGTTGTTGAATATCGCAATGATGATATGACTTGTGAAAATTATACATAAACAGTCCCTGACTACTGACGCACATATCCACAGCCCAAGGGAGAAGGCACGCAGCCTGGCCACAGCGCCTCCAAGTCCGGGGGAGACACCCAGGGAGCCATGAACAGCTCCACTAAGTCCACTTACAGTGTCATTTGGAGAGATAATTCTTTAATATAATCAAACATCATAGGGATCTCAGCAGGTCTCAATCTGTTTGGCCAAAGGACATGCAGAGCGTGAACGCACGGCACATGAAACACCATTTATCACAATTTTTTTTATTTTTTTTGGTCAAACCACTGCATTTTACTGTAAAAATATTAATATGTTTTGACTTTATATAATAATAAGAGAGGTAACAATGGGCAAAGCATATCCTGGGCTAATTGAGACATTGGAACATGCACCCCACATCAACCTCCCGGGTTTGCTGGGAGGTTGATGAGGGGTGCATCTTCAAAACCCTGAAATTGTTTCACCACTAAAAAGACTGCTTTTGACTTTTGAGGTCATGGTGCGTGTTTGCATGTGAGATCAGTTGAGACTTCCCACTTCTTCCCCATGGAGAAACAGTTTTCAATTTTTAGATGTGTAAACCAAGTAATACTTCAAGTTCAAGGACTAGTAAAGGTTAAGTGCTTCTGCTGTTTTTAATGTACCTACTATGTGAAATATTTATCTCGCAAACTTTTCATATTGTAGACTTCACAGTTGGTATATGTTAAGAGAAGTGCAATGCCGAGTTTGGAGCGGTTTGGACATGGTATATGCTCAATATTAACAAAATGGAAATAAAATAACACCAGTGCTCTGTAGCTGTCAGTGTGTTGGTGAGTGGAAGGGGGGAGCAGCATGCCTTAACAGTCAGTCTGAGGGCCAGGCTGAACATGTCTTCTTCTATGTGCTCTGATAAACTATAACTGGGTAAAACCGCGAGTCAAAAGTTGGCGTCAGATCATTTAGATAATTCTGCATAACGGACTGAGAAACAGGCATTCCCAGGAGTCATGGGAGCTGCCCGGTAATTTGTCTTCAAAGTAAAAGCACACCAGTTATTTTGTTGAAATAGCTAAATAAGTCAACAGTAATAAAACCAATTCACTCTCATTGTATGACAAAATTGACTAGAAACCATGTAGGATGAACTAAAAGTGTTCTCACTGCACCATAGAATGTATATTATGTAAATTCAGATAATTTAAAAGTCCACTGAAAGTGGCTAAGCTAGTAGGTATAGCCACTCGAGTGTGTTAGAGGGTCAGTGAACGCAACTCGTAGGAAGATATCAGAGGAAATTAAGGCAAAAATCACAGAGTAAATGATGCCGTGTCAAGTTGAATATGAATGTCAGGGCTTACGGACACGAGGATGACACCACACGAGCAGTATGGAGGCATGCTATGTTTTGTCGGTTGTTTTATAACGTCTGAGTTTTGTTCGCCAGTTACTTCACTTGTATCGGATTCGGCTTCATCAAAGTTACAAATGTAATCTTTTGAAAGTTTCTCTTGGCCTGTTTGTATAAGTGCAAAGAAGTTCATGAGGCCACTGTAATCAAGACACACACAGTTGCAGGAGAGCTGATGTGGACAGCCTGATTTCTTCCCTCTAGCTGTCATAAGACTTTGTCTGTTTGTTTGTTGTGAGTGTCGCTATGTGTCTCATATGTGTTATGTGCTGTGTGTCCATGTAGGCTCTATAATGAGAACCATCACGAGATAAGAAGGAAGCCTCAAGATCTTGCAGACACATGTACATACACACACACACACACACACATACACACTTCAATCGCTTTATGAAAATAACAGAGCAACAACATAAGGATGACTATGTGTGTAGATGTAAGTTTTATATGCATCAGTGTGTTTTTGTGTTGCTGACTTGGAGTGGGTTGCAACTTGCTTGTGTATGTGCACGCCCAGCTCTTCATATATACAGTGTGTGTGTCTGTCCACTGTGTGTGTCTGTAACACTTTTGTGTTGTGGCCTCACTAACAAGGACAATGTCAGCTTATTGCTCATCAGAGCTCATTAGAAGTGCAGGCTAACACTTTGCCCCCCACCACCTCACCACACACACACACACACATTAATACATGCGCACGCATGCACACACACAAGCGCACACACAAACACCAATCTTTCCGTCCTTCCCCCTCTCACAACACAAAGCCCTCTCTGTTAATCGACATTGCCGAATGTGAAGCAAGAGAAAAAGGCCTAACGACCGGAAGAAAAAGGTAGAATAGAGGGGAGTGAGGGTGGAGGGGTTGTGAGGAGAAAAGGCGAGAGAGACCATGGGATGGTCTGGCAGTGGGAGGGAGATACATCTACCCCTTTATAAAGCACTGGTGCTCCTGTCATTACCACCTAATGACTAAAAAGAAATGAATGTGATTAATAATAATGATTGAACGAAACATCGCTTTTCTGTTATCAGGAAAAACGCAAAACCTACTGAATCGATTTTCCTGAAATTAGGTGGAAGGATGGGACTTGGGCCAAAAAACTAAACCTTTAAACTTTGGCACAGATACAGGCCAAACAGGAGGATATCACTTTCTTTACCATGTATTTTCATGAAAAAAATCTATTCAGGGAACTGATATCAAAGATTTTGTACATATTGGTGCAGCTTGATTGATTTAAGCAGACTGGGTCCAACACTCTACTGAGAGCCTTTCTAGTTTTGTGATGTATTCTGTCGGCATAAGCTCAGTGCAACATGGAAATTAACACTGTGTCAAATCACAAATTAATTATAGTTTGAGGTGAAGCTAAACAACACTAGAAATTTGTGGGCAGAGTCTCTGGCAATACATGATTTAGAAATAGCATCTCCCCTTTATATGGTTTATAACTTTAAACTTTACTTTACACGCTTTAATTGTACTTAAAATCAACTTGTTTTAAACCCATCTAACCCATCTAACGTTTTTCTTAGTGACAGGGAGAGCCTTGTCTCTCCCAGGCTCTCCCTGTCACTGTCTACTGAGCCATCCAATAAAGAAAAAAATTCCAAATATGTACAGTATATTAACCAAAACAAGTCTCACTACTGAAGCGACAGTGTGGGATCTCCTTATCTGCTCCCAGGCTGCCTCAGTATAGCCACTAAATGGCGGAAACGTTTAGCTTTCTTCTGATCTCTATCTTTGGACCAAAACTACTGTTATGAGCCGTGATCACAGACAGCAGGACTCTGTTTCTTGTCTCTCACACACAAACACACACACATACAACATACTATGGATAAAATGTATATAGATTCTGGAAATGAAACACCATAGATTTTAATCCCATCGTTGTTATGATTCGTATAACCTTGTGCAAGGATTTACTGTGATAATCATGATAGCGGTCTATTGTATCATTTGTTGTCGGGAGTAATACAGCAGCTACTGCAGACTTTCTAATTATAAAATGTTGTAAGAAGAACTAAATGGGCATATTGTTAGGGGAAACTCATGGCTCTCAAATGACTGGATATCAGGTCAATTCTTACAGCTAAAGGGAGAACAAAAGCATAATTCCTGTAACGGTATAGCCGTAGAGCACCCAGTCCGAAGAAATGCTTTTCCACTAAATGTGTGGCTGCAAGGAACAAACGGTAACCTCAGTAATCGTCTGCTATCTAATGAAAAAGACATCTTAACCCAAATCTATATGCCTGACATGTCTCAGGGCTCTTTCTATAAGAAACCATTGTCCATGAGTATGTGTGCAAGTTGCCATGGCGATGTGAGAAGAGGGCTTGACCTATCATGTGAGGATGTATGATGCTCATGAGCTGCTATTATTAGAGATGGTGCACGGGTGGTTCAAATGTGACAACAATGCAGTGGTAAGAGTGACATTGAGCACTGCGTTAACATACAATGCTCTGTGTTTGTGTGTTAGTGTGTGTGTGTTAGTGTGTGTGTTAGTCTGTTTGTGTTAGTGTGTGTACCCTCTTACCTCCAAGTCGTCCAGGGAGCGGGCCATGCTGTGGCGTTTGGAGCGTCTGAAGGAGCGTCGGGCTGACGAGCGCTGTGGGAGAGGAGGGAAGCCCATTGTGAGACCACGGAACCGACTGCCCTGAGGGGACAAAGACACACATGTTCAAATAGCATTCAGAATGAAGTATAACAAGGGCAGTAGCCACTCATCAGACAAGCAAGGTGGTGATGATAAAAAAAAAAAAAAAAAAAACTCCAGCAGGTGAGAACGCTCGAGGGGAAAGTGAGTGTCTCGCCTTCGTCAGCAGCTACTGCTGAGCTCCCAATAAGGTACCTCATCGTAAAGTCAGCGGAAATGAGAGGTTGACTTGGAACCTCCCCTATGTGATAATGTAGAAGTGAATGACTCTGAATGAATAGCAAACCATGATCATTAGACTTCTAACTCTCTCTCTGCTCTAACGTATTTCTATCACTCTTTACTGACACTATTCAGTGCACACCATGATAATAAAACATACACGTGAATATATGTGAATTAGAGCCTGCAACTACAATGGACCCCAGAAGAGCATATACCTCCTTAAATTCCATCTAGCTCCACCAAATTGCACACACTATTAGTTATCAGTTTTATTAAATATGTCTTCTTCTTTTCAAGATCCATGAAATACTGCCTTTGAAGTGACAGAATGTTTTATGGGTTGGCCCATGTCCAATCCAGCCACCAAGTTTGATGGAAATAAGTTATTGTGTAATCCACAAACAGACCGACATACAGGAGGTACAACAAAGCTTCCTCCTTGGCAGGGGCAAAGAGCATTTATCTTATTCTTCTGCTTTTCTGTCACTATTTCTGCTGTAAAATCAAATGATCAATGTAATTTTTAATTTTAGCACATGGAGTCGTGACAGTCTTTGTGCTGCTGCTGTGCTGGGTCACAACCATGGCAACCAGCAGCTAAAAAGTCTTACTTAATCTGTTAATAACAGTGTAGTTCACTGATGGTTTTAATGCACTGAGCTAAACAGGCTTTCCATCAAAACCTGTCTTGAGAATCTGTTTGTTAGTAGCATCCAAACCGTGTTCCAGTTGAAACACGTTTTTATCAATAACACGTTCATAAACAGCATGACACTATTTCATGCACCCTGTGTGTGTGTGTGTGAGAGTGTGATGGAAAAGGTGTTGTTGAAAATGCAATGTCTAAGTGTTAAAAGGTCACAAAAAGACACACATAGCACATACGAATCCTATATCAGAGCCTATATGCGGGGATGTATGCCACTTTGCCTGAAGCCCTGCTGCTACACATTCGTGCCTGTTTAAGACGCATTTTTCCTTTCCACTTAAATGTTAAATTCCACATGGTGGACACAGGCATGTATAGTCCTGTGTTTTGTGCCTGCAGCAACATATTGTACTTCAGTCAACCCACAACCATGCATAGCAGAGAAACCCACACTGACACACAACCAGGGGATGGTCATGATAACAACACCTACAGAGCAAGGAACATAAGATTTAATTATCGCTAAGGTAGTGTCATTATTGTGTTTGCTCAGGGTACTCACACTGATAAAAAAAATACACACAAAAAGAATGTGCAAGTACAGACTAATGCTGTGACACTGGAATGAAGTTTAAACTGACCAGCTGCTACATGATGCCATAAAACTGTTGAGTAAAATGGGCACTAGAAAATTAGTCATTGGTTCATCAGGATTTATTGTCCGAAGACCATCTGACAATGATGTAACCACAGTGAGTGGTGCACTAAACCAAAGAGGAGAGGCGTGTGTAGCCTTCCCAAGTTTACAAATAGCTTTTTAACAACTGTTGTTCTTCTGTTTCTAGAGAACTAGACAAATACTCTCCTCTTCTTTCTATCCGCTCACAAATGGCATTTGGCTAATCTCCTTAAACTCAAGCAGAGAGCATACGCCAAAGGAGCCGTTAACTAATGAGTAATTAATCGATGTTGACAGTCAGGATCCAGAGGCCAATTGTGGCGCATGTTGAATCCAACTGGCTGATTAGGAACAGGTCTTGTTGGCATTTCATCAGGAGATGACCAGTAGTGTTGCCTGGAAACAAAGTCACCCCTTCGTCTAAGTGCGTGTGTATCAGTCAGGAGAGATTACATATGGAGACACAAACATTCACAAGTGACCCACATTTAACCTGCTCAGTTTAACATCTTAATTATTATAGCACTTACGCTTAAGGCAAACTAAATTGTTTCTCAGAGAGTAAAGATTCTAACTATAAAAAGGAAATGATAACATGTTGATGTTGTGCTTGTTTTGGGTGTGGCTGCACCACAGCGCTTTAACAGAAACATCTAAAAGAAAGAACATTTTAGTGGAAAACTCAAACTCCAATCACACACACATACGGGGTAGATGTCAAAGAAACAAGGCATCTTTCCTGTTTACAACTGAAACAGCTGTCAACATAAGAGCGAAGCACAAACACAGACAAATATCCCACTTATTTCTTATAAAAACAGACACTGCAGCAGTACAACGAGGCCTCATTGAAAACTGCAAAAAACTGATGAAATATCTTTAAATGAACTTGAAATTTAGGATGAACAATGTGTCATATTCATAAAATTCAATTGCTTTCTCTATCAATTATACATTTAAGTGTTTTTTTTCCAATATGACATTTCCTTATAATTCCCAGCACACGAGTAAACTAAAGCCACATCTACTTCATTTTTACAGATTCATGTCTGGTACTATACAACGTATACTGATAGTATATCTTTTATTCCCAATTGACAATGGAGGTGCATGAGGCTCGCAGGGAGGTTTATGGTTTAGATGATAAAACAGTGCCACCATGTGGCAGACAAAAGCAGGTAATATAGGAAAACAACTTATGTTTTTGCTACATATACTGTAGGAAGCAACTCAGAGATAATATCAATGTAATTCTTAAGCATAAAGTACATGTAAGGAAAAACTAACATCTCTGCTACAAGTAATCGTGGCTTCCTGGGACAGCTTTCTGAGAACATTGTTCAGAGAGGTTGACGTCCAACCTCCTGTCTACTGACCCTGACCTTGTAAACAATTGCTCTGATTTCCCCCTGCGGTTTCCCCTCGGACCCTGTCCTCCACAAGATTTACTGGGGGAAGCAACAACCTCCTTAAGTGTCAGGGACAAACAAGAAACTTATTTGTATTAAATGCAGACTGAGACGAGGCAGATCTTTACTGGCTAATTGTAATGATTGACCATTTTTACAAGCAATTCAGCTGATGGGTTTTAGGGTATTTAATGTTTAGTATATAACGTATAATGGAGACACGTAAATGTTTCTGAAATGTGTTTTTTCTGTTATACTAAGATTCATAGAACTTTCTCTTTTATACTAATATATAACCTGGATTGAAGATTCAGTGTGTTCTGAATTTCTCTTGTTATATTTGATTATGGTTTTTAAAAGATGTCACTGGCTTCTACCACATCCCACACATACTTTATTTTTATATATATTGTGTGAAATAAAAAAGGTCAGTATTTAAAACAGTCTGGGTTTATAGCACTTTTCTAGTCTTGTTGACCACTCAAAGAGCTTGCCAGTACAGTTGTGCCAGTGTTTCACATACAAATTCACACAGTGCATGTATGTGCAGCACTTTATCATACGCATCCCCTGCTCCTACCACTGACTAATTACGGTGGGAAACAGGTGGTTTTCAGGTGAAGGCAGATGGCTGGTTGGTGCATAATACATGACCTGATGATACCGGAGCAGTGGGAATAAATAACTTATCAATTCACTTGTACTAAGTCTGGGTAGAGAGCCAACTGCGGCATTCACATTATTCAATACAGCACAGGGACGTTTGCTGAGGTGGATGTTGTTTATTACAACTTTAAACACCACTGAAAAGTTTCCCATCTAAGTGAGAGAATTCAAGTTTTCGTGCCTTGACAGAGAGGGTGAAAATGCGATGGCTAACAGAGGGATAAATACAGATGGATTTATAGCCTCAATAAACTGTAGCCTTGGGCATACACTAGTCAGGGGAAATTTCCACAGCAGAGGGGTGTGATGAGGATTCTACCTGCCGCCCGGGCTTCTCAGCTCATGGTCAGATTTAACACGAGTCTTCCAAAAGCCCCACAATCCACAACTGGCACAGGGAAACACTTCAATGAATGCCCTATTATGGAAACCCTGGCTATATAGCAAGTACAAGTGAACGTGGTAAGCATTGAATCTAGAGTCTTAAAAAACAAATGTTTATGAATTTGTGCTAATCTTACCTTCTTCTCTCCCTCCTTTGCATTCCTCCGTTTCTTCTCTCTTTCACTTCTCTCTGCTCGAGGCCGCTCCCTGTCTCCAGCGCCAAACAGCTTCTTGGCCCACTCATCTTTCTGAGCGGCCAGCCGTTGGGTGTGGGAGTTGGGATGTGCCGGAGGAGGAGAATGGTTCCCTCCAGGTGGTGGCAGGTGGTCTCCCGGAGCTAGCGGAGCCCGGTAGCGGTCTGCAGGGATCTTATTCATGGGTGGAGGCAAGGTGCTGCAGTTGGCCGATGACCACCCGTCAGTGGATTCAGCATAAGACTCCTGGTCGCTGCTCAGGCCCTGGAGGTGGCTGTTGTGGTGCTGCTGGCGCCAGTCTCTAAGCACATGGACTGGGAGCCACCGCTGTGGCTCCACCCCTACTGCTCCTCCAGCCCCTCTCTTTTCTCCTCCTCCCACAGCTCCTCCCCGCTTCGCCAGTTGGTAGTGGTGAGGGTGGACCCCTCGGGAGTGCCTGCTGGAGACATCAGGGTGAGCCAAGGGTAGAGGGTGAGGGAGGTCAGCCAGGTGTGGATCGTGGCGGTAGTGGCCATTTCTCAGAGCTGGCGGAGGAGGAGGAGGAGGAGGTGGGAGAGAGGCGGCGGCTCCTAGGGTGGGGCTCCAGGCCTGCTGGGAGGAAGTAGGGCTGTCCCAGTGTCGTGGCCCGGAGATGTGGTTGTGATTAGGAGGACCTCCGAGGTCCACTAAAAGCACTCGGTTGCTCTTCTCCTCTGGTAAAAAGTTGCCAATCCCACTATCACTGTTGCTGCTGGTGCTGTGGTTCTGTTGGGCGTCGTTGTCTGGATCGTGGAAGGCCCGGGCCCGAACCCCCTCAATGTTGTCGCCCATGTCTCGGTAGAGGACAGAGACAAACTGGAGGAGAGGCTGAGAGCTGGGCGGGAATTCCAGGCAGCCTCCTGTGTCCGGGTCGGGGGTACATTCAAAGCCAAACCTCCTGGCTACACCTAAATGGACCTGAGGAAACAACAGTCACCATAAGAGTGTGTATGGCTGGATGTATGCTGGCATATATTAACTTTTTCTCTGTGACAGAAATGCATAAGAATATATTCGGTAGATGTTCTGTATTCTTTTAGTAAAGGCCACTCAAATCACATCAATGTTCAGTTTTTCCATTCACACACATTCATACAGTGCATTTATGTGCAGCCTTTTCTCCATCACACACACTGTTGGCACAGCCGTCATCTTTTGTGTATCTTTTTGGTCTGTGATTTTGTTTTTATTGCATCTCTAAGAGCAGCCTGGACTTGTGTCTTTCTCGTTACCTGGTGGTGACAGAGGTCTGGGTCCACGATGAACACGTGACAGGAAGTCCTCAAACCGCCATCTTCATCTTGTCCGTTGCTAAAGCGATGATAGTCGTGGTCGTCGGTGGCCTGCATCGTGACCAGTCCAAAGAATCGCCGATCGTCGGGACAGCAGGCGCTGAAGGCTAGTTTCTCTGCAGGATAGGTGGCCAGGACCAGACCCCTGTCACTGCATAGACGCACACTGTCATGCATCACCTGGCCGGATATAAGTAATGCATGTTAGTACCTGGTGCCAAGGGAAATAATGAGGCAATAACAGATTCCTGACATCATTATAGACACTGTTTAATCTGCTGAAATAGTTCAAAGTAAATGTACTAGTTGCTTTTCTAACAGCTCTATGTTTAAGGCTAATAGATCTGCAGACATTTGACTCATTCAAGGCCTTTCAATATATCATTTAAAGTCTTACAAGGTTAGGTTTTTCAATTAGGCTATTGTTTTTGAAACTAGATACAAAATACAGCTGACAAGCTATTTTCCTCAGATGGGTAATAAAAGATTTAGATTCACCTTCATTAGGACCAATGAATGAATCTTTTGCTCGGCTCTGAGACGCCTCATGCTGGCCCTGATGGCCTGCAGGCTGTCATTCTCTAAACTCGTCCCAGAGGAGGCCAGCTCAATGGAGCCTAGGTAGCCAACGATCATGCCCACGTTGAGGATGCCTTCACCAGGCTCGAGGCCCAAGCCGCCCTCATCTCCTACATCTACGTCTTGCTCTTCATGCGGGTCGATGTGGATGTGACGGAAGTCTGAGTCCAGGAAGACTGAATCGTCATTCAGAACTTGAGCCATCTCCTCCTCAGAGAGCAGGTTGGGATTGCTCTGGGTACAGGAGGAGCTTCGATACTGTGGGAACTCTGGGTCAGACAGAGGACGAGGCTTTGATGATGAACTAACCCCCGGCCTCTCCTTGTCCGAACTACTGGACGACTGGCTGGAGTTCTCAAAGATCATGTTAAAGATTCCTCCGGACTGCAGCTCGGCCACCACCTTCTCTGCCCTGTTGATGCCCAGCTGCTTAGAATCCATTTTCGGTTTGTACAACCCCCCACGAGCGCCACAGCCTGACCTGCTGTTATTGTTATTGTTAACACTGTTGTCATAGAAGCCATCCAACTCATCATCGCTCGAGCATGAGTCCAGGTGAGATGCTCCCAGAGTAGTGCTGCTGTGATGACGATTTCCAGCGGCGCGTTGGTGGTGATGGTGGCGCCTTTGACGTTCTCCCTCAGCGATGACTAGTTTCAAAACACCAGAGCAGCGTCCAATCAGCTTGACCACATCTTCATGTGAGGCCTTGGACACATTAATGTCATTAACAGAGAGGATGTGGTCTCCAGAACGTAAGCCCACATAGTCTGCAGGGCTCCCTTTCAGGATGCAGCTGAGGATGCATGGGCCTTGACCAGAAAGAGTAAAGCCGTACCCTGTCCTCCCTCGTGCCACCTCCACGGCGTGGATACGGCCCTGCTGGTGCGAGAAGGAGGTAGGGGGAGGAGGAGGCAAGTTTGGCCCACTTCCACCACACGGGCGCCTCTTGGATGATGTGTCTGCTGGCCTCAACATTGTGCCAGGGAGATTTCTCGAGTCCATCGCTTCAATAAGTTTCAGTTAGTCATCATTCGTCTCCCGGGCTCTGCTCAGGCAGAAACACAAGGAAATATCCAGGGAGCAGCGGTCCTGAATGCAGCAGGGGAGTGAGAGTTTGGCCTCAGTTCTGGCACGGTCTCGCTAGCCCTCCCATCCTGGTGTCACTTTCTGCTCCAATTCATGGGCAAGTTTACCTGCAGCACAAAGGAACAAAACCAAGTCAGTGGCAGCTTTTACTTCCAAAACATGCTCTTATTGTCTCTCAGTCAGTGACTCGATAAGTATAAGAAATTAGATTAAAAAAAAAAACACAAACACACACACACACATACACACAAAATAGGATAGGAAGTATAGACTAAAGGATCAGTGTGTAGTCAGGTGCGTCTAAACACACACCTATGAATACCATACTCCAGCCCTGCCAACAAATCCTGCCAACCGGCTCACATCAGACCTCCAAAAAGGGGAGACTTGAATCAAAACAAGATCTTACATATATCCTCATAAAATGTCCTTGCTTTACCACAGTGCATTCGGTTTACCACAAGTGTGGTGCCCATTCTAAACCTTCAAATACAGGCCTGTATTAATGCTCTGAGGCTACTTCAAAATTATTCGTTGTTATTAGTGAGTCGTCTTCAAACAGGTCAGGTTTTATCGTTTGTGTGCTGGGCGTTGTGTGCAGAGCTTTTCATAAAGAGTCTATGGTGCAGAGTGAGGTTAGAAAACGTAGTGGTCAAACTACTTGGTTTATCTGAAGTGAAGATGTCAATGTTTTTCATAAAATAAAACAGAAATTTGCTTCATTACTGTTTGGTGTTACGTTCTGTCCAGCAATCCACACAATCTTCACACCCAAGTGCTACGGAGTGCGGGTCAGTTCATTCAAGTTCTATCAATATTGAACTGTGAGTCAAAATCACACCAACTTCAACACTGCACTTCCCTGGACGACAAAGAACACACCAAGTAAGAAGCAGAGAATTGTTTTTACACGGTGGCCGGGAGCAATGCAAAATAAGAAAACGCATGCAAACAAAGAAAATAACCTTATCATGCACTGCAAATATAGAAACGCAGAACAAATAGCTAATAATGACAACTGAAATGTTTCCAGGGGATCCAAAAAGGTGACGACCCTGGCTGTAGTTCAACGCTTTGTGAAATTATTGAAGTCTACTACTTCAAGAACTACTACTCAGAGCACTGAATTTCAGCCAGGTTCATCACCTTTGGGGTCCCCTGGAAACATTTTGTGTGTTTTTTTTATATTTGCAGCAAGTTTCTATATTTACAAATTGATGAAGCTCATATCTTGATTTCCATGTATTGTTTTCTTTTTGCATGCATTTTCTTAATTTGCAGTGTGTTGAGCTCTATGGACCACCGGACTTTGCACATATACAGAGAGACAGACATTATCTGAATTAGTAGGTAGACTAATAAACCATTGATGACCTGCAGTGGATGTGACATTTGCCCATAATGACGATAACATTAAGCATGTCAGAGATGAACAGATGAATTTAGACTATCCAGTATCCAAAATACGAAAGAATATGTGAAATGTTTATTCTCTCATACATGAAGCCCTGAAGTAGATCGAACAGCCTGTCTGGCCTGTGGAGGTGATCAATACAATTGGTACTGGACTATTATTGAGTATTGATAGGTTCAGAGAGCACATGGACGGGATGGGACAGACACACCTGTGCAGGGCGGAGTCACAGCAGCTCTGTCCAGTCACACATGTGTGTGTTCTGAGCAGGGGCGTGTCCTCACCTGACAGGTAAATCACACACACACAGCAGACAACACCTGAGACTCGCAGGGAACTTCACGTCTTCTACGTTAGAACAGGCGTATCTCTAATTCTCAACGCAACCTGCGCTCCGTGTAAGTGTTGAACGACTATTTCTCCATAAAGAGCCTCGGACTTTTACTGGAACCTGTTAGCTATGGTTAGCTGTCGAGCTACCGTTAGCTCAGTTAGCTCTGCATGCTAGTAAAGTTAGCGCTGGTAGAGTAAAGACTGCGGGTGGGATAAAAAAACACACCATGAGTTTCTCACCATACTAACAACGCCATGCTCCCCTCGCGTCGGGTCGTTAAACTTTTAAAACACTTTGTTTTTACTTGCCTGGGCTTGCTGTTGTAAAAAAAAAAAAAAAAAGTGCATCCATCCATGCTGAAATCTTAGTCCCGCCCCCCCGCTTCCCACATCTTCGGAATGTCGGCGCGTAACCGAGGCGACGGCACTGTACACAGACTTTCGCGTCCCGTCATTGGCGCGCGGAGCTGTCACTCAGCAGCGGCAACAGTTGTGCGGACAAATTGACGAAAGTTCGACTGAGAAATCACAGCTAAAAGTAGCGAGAGTAGCTCGTTCCACAGGTGTCAAAACGTACAGTCACAACAATGTCCCCTTAACTTCATTTACGGAGTCATACGAAGTGTTATCAGCAGCAGGGCGCGTGTGGAAACCAGTGTTTAACCAGCTTGAAGATGGGAAACTGCTCAAACAAGCTGTGGGTTTGAAGAAGGGACAGCTCAGGGAAAAGGTGGATGCAGGGTTTGTTCTTAACGTGTCGATAAATAAGTTTGGTGAAGCGGATCCCTCCAGAGCCGGAGAATAAAAAAACCCCCTAAATGACTTACTTGATTCCGTCGGACGATGATGCTGCTCGGCCAGGCTCCATAGTTGAGTAGCTAGGGTTGGTTCGGTAAACTCACAGGGACGATGGGTAAACAAAAGAAAAGGCTGCACCATCTGGCGAAGTAGCCTTAAGAGGGAGGGAGGGAGGGAGTGAGGGAGGGAGGGGTGTTCAGGGTGGGCAGCAGAGGGGGGAGACTTCAAACTGATGAAATAATACAAGTTCATTTGATAGAGTTTTCATCCAGGGAGCTCAACTGATCCATTTATACTAGTGTGTGTGAGAGAGGTAAGTTTATCCAGGCTGTTCACACTAAGGTACAAGCAGTCACTTTTTAACACTCAGATTTTGTTCACTAACTCACTTCCATAAGAAATCTGTACCTCTGAGGGTCAAACTGTCTTTAATTTGTCTTTAATGTTTCAGTTATTTTAATTATGCAATAAGGCCTCTAAAACAATCTAAAGCATTGTTGGGACATTAGATAATTTTCCATCCGTAAGTTCTGCACGTCAACACATCTTTAATGTACAAGCTGTGGCACAACTTTCACATCCCAAGTTTTATTTCAAACTATAGAAGACCAGTTACAGCAAATCACATCTGAAGATTTGTTCTGTTTCAAAAGTTGATTTTGACATGTATATTTCTATAGGTCTATAAAATGATCTAAAGCATTTTTGGGACATACTTTTATTTTCTATTCAGGTGTCATCCATTTGTTTTTATATTATGTGAACATTGTCTGTTTGTCCTGATATTTAAAGTATTTAGTGTAGGTCGCACAGATGACATGATAAAGTCTGAAGTTCAGCCTTAAGTTTTTTCCTGTACATAGTTGCATTGTACCTGTACCATTGTGATTTCAGTGCTTCATGAACCATATGGCAGCTGCTGTAATCCTGTTAACACCCTTTTAATCATGAAGAGCCCATCTTAATGGGTGCTGTAAATCCAAGAACTACGTTTTCATACTCTGGTCAATAAAAGGGAATTACAGCCTGGATGAGAAGGAAACTGTACAAAATGTGACCGTGACCTACTTCACCATGGAAAAGGTCAGTTAAGAGGTAAAGATAAGGTCAAATACAACAGATCTTTAAAGGGCAACAAATTCCATCATCTCTTTGTGGTTTCCATCAAACCCTGACCAGTTGTTGCCCGTTTGGTTATTTTGAGGTGGCCGGCCACAGCTAGTTCTTTCTGGTAGAGGGAAAGAGGAGGCAGAGCGTGGCAGAACATTTAATGGTTATAACCTCATTGTTTGATCATATTACAGACGCACAGCGGCCCCTGTGTTTGCCAGGCAACCGGTCAGGTTGTCGAGCCCAGCATAGAATCCACAGGGGAGGAAATCATTAAATAACGAAACATAACTGTAGCATCTTTAAATAATTTATTCATTTTCTACAATGGACCATATGCAGTGATCAAAATATTGAAATGAACTGAAATACACAATCGCTTTTAATCATGTTTTTACAGGCAAATGTAAATAAAAAAGATGGAGGCTACAGATTAAAAAGCTGCAAAGTGAATTCTCACTATCTGCTTCTTCCACACACTTATTGAATAGATCACAACTGTGGCAAGTGGGCACCAAATGAAGATGAATTAATTTAATGCCAAGCGTCAACATGCTGATCGTAAACTCAGGGGACATTATGGGACAACTTGGCAGAGAAAAGACTTATTGGTTCAAAAGCAGTGACTACATTATCCTCTGAGCTCCTTCATTCCTTCAGTAGAAGGAAAATAAAGTCTTGAAGGGAAGCGCGTTAAATCAGTCAAACATGACCTTTGTCCACAGCTTCCCCGCCCATCTCTCAAAACCACAAAGGATTTCTGGGTAATCGTATTACCCCCTGCAGGGATCCCCAGTCAGGCATTTGCTTTTCTTACGCCTGGGGAAATACCAAAGGACTAGGTGAAACCATTTCTTCTGTCCAGTTGACAGAGGTAAGAGAGGACAACAAAATAATGAATCCAAACTGATCTGACGAATGTGATCTGTTTCAGCACTCACATTGTGATTTCAATAAGACCCATTTATTATGGGAATATATTATTTAAACGGGACCAAAGGAAACCGGTCCCATTGCCTTTAAAAGTTGAATAGCAGTCAAATGTTTTTATGCTCTGACATGAAGAGGACAACTTCCTGTTTTTAAGTGCTAGGTGTATTTAATATTCTGTACAAAGACCATGAAATATTTACCCATCTTAAACTGAGACAAAACAATATTTAAAGCTCAACAAAAACAGTTAACCACCGTCACATGGCATCTCTACGCTTCACTCCCAGTCTGATGATTTGTCAAAGCGGCTGTTGGTTGCTAAGGTTACAAGGCTCCCTTTGGATTGTGTTGCATCTCTCCCTCACAACAGTCACGGCAACAGTCGGCCCACAGAAATACAGTATTAAGGACTACGCAAGAAAATAGCAGTAATGCTAAGCATGCTTTCAAGCTTTCAGTGTACAGGACATACATATATTCAGTCTTTTATCTAAGGCAAGTGTATGTACAGAGTGACGACATCCAGAACACTCCCAGGCAACTCAAGGTCAAGTCTTCAATGAAACAAGCGTTCTGCCGCTTCGTCTCATCGTGTACGTGTGTTTTAAGACAGACGAAGAAGATGGCGTCATATAATGCATCTATTTAACATCTCACCTTTACACAGCTTCCCATTTTATCATGCACCATGATTTCCATATTACTTTACAAGATACAAAAGGTAACTCCATTTAAAGACTGTAAATTACATCTGGCCTTATTACAACAATAGTCACATCTTACATCCTGAGAATTAAAGTTGACAGGTGGAATCATTCAGGTGCCCTGGGGGAGGTGTTTGTACCGGAAACAAAGGAATAAACAGACGCAAGATCATAAAATCATGAGGAAAAGATTTCCCTCCTGCAACTTATTAAAATAAAAAAATATCACTGCAGTTTTGGTATTTTTGACTTTAGGCGTATGGGCCCTTAATCATTTAAAACTATTTTATTTAGAATCAGCACAAAGTGAGGTTCTCTTTACACTGCTCAGTTTGTACCCGTCTGGTTCTTTGTAATCTCACTTAACATCCAGAATGTGTCACTGAACGGATGCAGGAGTAACGTGACATCACAATACCCATCCCCTGCTCACGAAAAAACAAACAAGACAACGCCATAAATGACTCACATGAAATCTTATCAATGTGTTGGAATGACCACAACAAATATAAAAAGATACTAGTTATTAACAACTTGTATGTCGGCCCATCACACCTATTTAACACACTTGAAAAATAGATGCATTGAAACTTTAAATATAGTAAATATTTTCTCATGTTTTTTTTCTCTTCTCTATTATACTTTACATCACAATACTCCAGCAAGTCCTCACAGGAAAATAAACAACTCCAATTTGTGATCTTTATATTGTTTTTCTAAATCAAGGTGCTGTCATTAGTCTTGAGGAATGTCTGTGGTGGGGGTGTGGTCCTTCATAATAGGGACAGGAGCTCACTCATCCTATTCAGAGACTGCTCTTGTACAGTTTACACTCTAAACCTGACATGGAGTTAGATCTCCCTTAGTTTCTTTTTTTGAAATACGTTTACACTGATTCCTTAGAATTTATTATGGTGACTTCAGAAGTTTTGTCATTGTAATGAAGCATTCCGAGGCGGCGGGATACATTCGATTTAATTTCACAGCCTGCCACATTTATCACCTTAATCCACTCTTCTACCCATGCTCCACCCCCCCCGGCCCCTCTTTTTCACTCTGTGCCTCCATGTCCGTCTCAGCCTGTTGCTCTCACAGTGATGTGTCCTGGTGGATTGACTGCAGGCAGCCCAGCAGCTGGTAATAAGGGCTGCCGGGTGAGGCCACGGTCTCAAAGACGGACTGGAAAGCCCGGCGGTCCAGCTCCTCGTCAATCTGGTTCCGGTAAAAATCCATTGCAACCAGGCAGAACAGGTTGATGTCCACCACTTCACTGGAGCCCATCCGGCTAATCACATGAGGCAGTCTGTTTAAGAGCGGGGGGGTTAAGGACAACAGACAGTTACAAATTCTCGCTCATTTGCTTGTCTAAGACCATCAATACAAGACAATCACCGTCTTGTTCAAAAGAGCGGCTTTTCATTATCTACTAATTCCAAAGACCTGCCTGAATGTAGAACACATCTCAAGAACTGTTCATCTTATCCTTTTCAAACCCGGCATGTGTATTGTTAGTGGACCAGGGAAGTGCAGCGTCAAATTTGTAATAAAGATTTATAAAATATGATTAAACAAGCAAACTGACCTCTCAATTACAGACCATCAGTCAGGATTGTTGATTGCTTAAGAGACCTCTAAAATAGCCAACATGCAATGTATGAAAAACAGGTTTAGTAAGTCATTCTATGTAGAAACCAGATAAGTGAACAGTCAAAGCTAATTCAGTTTCATTTTTTGAACAGGATCAAATTGGTGCAACAAAAAACAAAAGAAAGAAAGCTGCAACCAGCATTATCACAGGCCAGGCAAACAGCCCAGCCCTAACAGACATGTTTAGAACAGGCACTGCACTAGAAAAGGATACAAGGCTGAGATCCACTGAGAGGTGGAGGCAGAGACAAAGAAGCAGGAGAGGCTCCACATGGCCATGGCAACGGGTGTCCTCTGAGTGAAGTTGGACAAGGACAGCAGCACCCAGTCTCGCACCATAGACGACTGGCCTGTGGCGTGGAGTGTCTGGAAAACCTGAGGATGGGTGCACAGCAATGGGAGAGTTGAGGAACGATTAGGCCAACACATTTGAATGGAGAATATCGTCTAAATACATTGTTATAAAGAGGAGCATTGAACACAGTTGCTCTCCTTTCCTGAGACTCATTGAAATGCCAGGTGTCTTTATTTATCAGCCAATTTGAACATTTCAGGTAAATTACTTAATTTCTGTTAAACAAATATTCAATCTAAGAAAATACCAACATGTGAAAAAATAATAATTTTGATACAAACGCAAGTCATGCTTCATATTTTATTGAACTATTATATTTTATCACCATGTTACATTCCTGGACAAAAACGTTAAACCCTTTGTATTTGCTCAAGCTTGTGTTGTCTTGACAACCTGTTGTCTGATTGGACAACAAAAGAGCTGGCTTACATGGTCAAAGCGAAGTAATGACTTTACTGAGACACTGCTCCCTGCAAGAAGCAGACCGAGTGAGGGGTAAAAGGGAAACTGAGCAATGCAGTATTTCCTTGGTCAAAGAATAAGTCAGATCAAATTCTGCCTTTTGAGTCTAAAGAGCTAAACCTGTTTGAGAGCTTTTAATCTTGCCGTTGCATAAAATGCCCAAGGAAAACAAACTTGAGTGATTTTCTTTTGCATGGACTCATGTCTTGCTGCTGACCTTATAGACGACAGTGGCCATGAATTGCGGGTAGGGCTGCTGATTGGAGAGGAACTCTCCGATGACCTTGTTCATGACGTCCTGTGGCGGGAAGAAGTCATCCAGGAACTGGGGCAGAATCCTGGCCACTACACGAGCCTCGCTTGGTAAACCCTTCCTGATTCTACAAACAGGAAACCCCACAACAGAGCAGATGACAGGAAACCAAACATGTGGAACTGCTTTTTATCATGAATTACAGCAGCCTTTTGTTGAATTCTACAAACCCCATGCATGTAAAATAAAAAAAGAAGAAGGCTGCAATATACATTTTAAATTAAGTTTACATACAATGGTGGGTTGGTGTGCTTGTGTGTACCTGTCGAAGAGCACAGAGACCCTCTCCATGGCAACGATGATCGACTCGCTGTCTGGGGCTTGAGGGTCAACGTGGTCAGGGCGACTGGCAGGGCTGGCTTTCTCCTTGCCTGAGGAGAAACCAACATGACCCGCCGTGACGCCCACCGCCTCCGCTACGGCAGAGCCAGAGTCAACCTGACCTCTAACCCTTGTCACGTCTGAACCCGACGCAAGCACCGCTGAGAGGACGAGAGGGGGGGTTGGAACCGGTTGAACCAGTGGGTGAGAGGTTAGAGGTGGAGTAGGGACACTGCCATCACAAGATTCAGACCAAAATTGAGTTGATCTCATAATCAAAAATTGGTTTATATATTTCAGGGAGCTACGCACGTCGAGTAACATTCTTCAGAAGGGTTTCTATAGAGCAACTGGTGCTTAAAGTATTAGAGTTTTTCAATGCCATGTTTCCTGGGTACAGTGGTACGGCACATACTAGATTAGCTCTCCTGTGACCCCAATGTGCTTCAGCTTGCACTGCTGTACAGAACGTAAAGGGGAGGTATGCAGGAAGTGATAAGTAGGTTTGCAAGAGCAGAGGTTTCCTCAAGGAATTTGTTGGGTATCTCAGCGGATTTTTTTTTAATAAGTTGTTTAGGCTGTCAGCATAAGGACAACATGCTAAGAGTTGCTAGGGAGAGTTAGTAGGGACCAACGTAGGGGTTAGAGGTAGGGTCTGTCAGAGGTACCATTTGTACATAATACAGTGTTTCCCCAAAAGTTACCTAGACTGTGGCAGCCCACCACTGTTCCATACTGAACTAAATATATAGGTTTACGATACATTGATGTATTTGACAGTTCGTACACATTGTTCATCAGAAGCACCAGAAGAAATCCTGTCATGCAGGTGGATGGTCAAAAATATTTTAGGGTGTGCATGAGAGCATGCCACTTGCATGTGCCTGGAATGTATGCAGCACAACCAGCCCAGTAAGCTACCACCACAGTCTAGTTGTGTAGGAAACACTGCAACATACGCATTAGATGCAGGGAATCAAGCAGGTTTGTAAAATGATGTCATAGGTGAAATGAAAACTGGGACTTTGAGTAAATACAAATACTTTCATACAGTACTTTGAGTACTGATGGTAGCATTAAAATGAACACATTAATTTTTGCTCGCAAGTAACTTACACACAAATCCCAATTTGTTTTAACATACAATTTTATGTGTGCATGTTGTTTCAGATGCATACACAATAAATTGTAAGCCAACCAATTAGCAATGCAGGGGGCTTACTAGCAGCCTCATCTTCCCAACCAATGAGTTTGCTACACTTAGCTTTTAACCTGTGTTTGTTTCAGAGTATTGCAGATAAATAGTCTAAGGCAAGAGTGGAACAGGAGGGAAGGAACATTTTCATTGTTTAACAGCAGATCTTATCCTGCTCAAGGAGCCTGGTGTGAGAGCGCAGAGCATTTAACTTGAATGGCTCTATGCTTCCCTAGTGTTGGTACTACATCAGCTTCAGTGAGGACTAGTCAGGATTCAGTAGTTAACTACTACAACAAGGGTCCATGCAGGAGAGTTAGCCAGATGCCATGATGAGTTTGCAGCAGAATGACAAAGTTACAACACAGTCCTATTACTGTGAACTCTGGTGGTTTAACCAGCATGCAGGTGTGTTATCACCTTACTTACCAGTGTACATGCAGGTGAGCATGAGGCCGAGTGCAGCCATGGCTCTGTGCGGTGACGGCATGTTGACTCGGTCCACGCTGAGCTTCACCAGCGCTTCTCCATCCACACGCGACAACTGCTCCGACAGCAGGAGGCGCTCCAGGCCGCGCAACACGCAGTGATATATGACGGAGGGAGTGGAGTCCTCGCTGGCAGACACCATCACACCGCACAACTGAGGCACAGGAGGGGAAGTGAGAGCGGGACAGAGAAACGCTTATAATTTATACATTCCTGCTTTAGTTTACTGGGAAATGTGTGACATACATTAGGGTTGGTTTTCCCATATTAATTTGACCACACCTGTATAACTCCAGCCATGAACTCAGTTCCAACATCCAGAGGGTAGTTCTCCATCATGTAGAAAGCCACAGCACACATCACCAACACGTGCTGCTGGTTATGAAGGTTCACACAGCTGCAGAATAGAAAGAGGTGTGAATGGGACAACGATTCAGATTGTAAAAAAAACGTTAAGAGCAGCACCTAGTGGCCAACAGTTGCACTGCACTGATTCAATCAGTGCATTAAGCTGGATAAAACAGATTACATGGTCCACTTAGTGTGGAGGGGAGGGGGTCAGACTCAGCTCTGACATTTAACACATTGGCTCAATGTGACCCTTTCATTACCAATGCAGCTCATTTAATTAGGTCAGGGTCTGCGTTTGTTTCTGTAATGAGAATAGGAGCGATACTCACTGAGCGATGGCCCGGAGGTTGGACAGCAGGTACTCCGAGACAGTGGGGATGAGCTGTTTGGCTGTGTCGTCTAGCAGGTCACACTCCAGCACATACAGCACTCCATGCAGGGCCCCCATGCGGCTCGGCAGGTGGGTGCTGCGCAGGGTCGTCTCCAACAGACGACACACAGGCTCAGCTATCACTTTGTCCTGGAAATACACATTCAGATGCTTAATATTTATCTGTCGAATATCAGCTTTATTTAGTGTCACAAAATAATAACATTTCACCAACACAAAAACAAGCTCACCATGCCCAACACAGCTGCAGCTTTGCAGATGGCAGGCACCAGGTATTGATTGAGGATCTCATCCTCTGGCGGGTGGAGCTTCTGCAATTCCATCAGGGTGGAGAACATCATGTCAAACTGGTTCCTCTCTGTGAACAGGTCTGACACTGCCAGCAGCTACAGAGAAAGACAAGAGGGTGGAGAGGTTCAGAAGAGAAGTGACCTTAGGTTCAATGCACATGGAAATAATATTCTTTAGGTGCCTTAAAATTTCAATTAGGGGTGGGAATTGGCAAAAATTTGACGATTCCATAGTATTGCGATATTTGGGCCAGGATTTAATATTATTGTGATTCTTAACATTGCAATACATGTCCCCATATTATTTAAAGGCATTATAAAAAATAAGACTGTTCAACTTACTTCAAATGACACATTTAATTCTGTGAACAACATTGTCTTCTACACATTAACTGAAGTGCAAAAACTAAGTCCTTCAACATTCAGGACCTTTGTAATTATTTTCTGAATAGGAGACCTCCCACATGAACGCTGAGCTCCCAGCACATAAATTAAAATTATTTTAATACAGTACAGTAACATAAAGCAGAAATAGAGTAACATAAACCTGAGAATAATCACAAATACTGAACAGAACGAATCTTTTCCCCCACGACTAGTTTCAATGTCTATTGTAATCTCAATAAATGTTTACGCTGACAGCAGGTATACAAACGTCTCGATTTCATACCGAGGGGAGATCTTTGTGTCTACAATCTTCTCAGTTTCAATATTCGCCAGGAAAGTGTTTTGCGGCATACAAGTTTTAATCACCATCCACATTGACACCTGAAAATGCACATCATGTGACCAATTGTATGCACGTGCCAACTTAAACAAGGCTGAGCGTGCCACTGTATACAGGAATTCATCAAGTAATAGCTCATCTCCAACAAATGTCAGTTGTAAAATGCAGAATTTAACTTTAACGGTGCAGGTTGTTTTCTTGTTGAACGGAGTGATGTGATAAGAGCCCGACGAATCAGTGAAAGCTACATCATGAACCAAGATTTAATCAGCACGCCGTTGCAAGTGTTTACGTCATTGTTTCCAAAGTTCTCAGTTTCTACCCATCCAGAATAAAATGCAGCCCTGCAGTTTTCAAACTTTAACAGGGCCAGTAGCTTTTTCAAACTTCTCCATTTTAGCAGCTCTAAATCTCAGGAGCACTGGATGCCAGGCGTATCAGAGTTTGTGTTTCCAAACATAGAATGGAGGAACCGTGTGTTTTAACTCACCGATCGGACCACTTCACTTATGAGGATGGTTGGAGTCCTTCTGTTACTCGGGGAGCCAGGGATCAGCCACTGGCTGTAGAGCTCCAGGAGGAATTGAGAACATGAATGGATGTCCACACCTGCACGGTGCTTCCTGAAAGCAGAGACAATGGTAAGTCAGTGTACAAGCTTATTTCAATGCTCAGTCGCCTGTGCATTGGAGATTAAGGCATTACTGCATGTGAATGAATGTGTCATTGTAAGACCTTGAGTTTATAGGAGATAGCGGCGGAGAGGTGGGTGCTGGAGTGTCTGCATCATCTTCTTCATCCTCACCCCATTCTTCCTCCCTCAGAGGGGTGATGTTGTTACCTAACCACACTGAATGGATTGAGACCTGGAAAAAGAGATGCAGAGAAAAATGCATATTCAATTTAGATATTATCTATTAAATCCACTACATTATTCAAGCTTCCTCCACCCATCACTGCTTTTCTCTCACCTGCCCCAGTTTGTAATCCATGTTGCCCATCTCCCTCTCTGTATTGATCTGAAGCAGCAGCTTCTCATGGCTGATCAGCGTGCCTGCTGAAACAGCGTATAACAGAATGTATTCAGTTTAAACTAAATCAAGTGGAGCTGTAGTTGCAGACAGTTTGAATGAAGGTTGTCCATTACCTGCAGAGGCTGCAGACAGTGAGGGCACAGGGTCCCAGGCGTGGTACGGGTGGTGTGTATGGACATTGTCTCTTTTGGACACAAGAGCCTGAATCTCTCTTTCCACCTCGCCCCTGATCACCGCAAGTTTCCTTCCAAACCTGGACACAAATATAACAAGTTAAATATTGCCACATTCCTATTTTAGGCTAATTCCCCATGAGACAATAGCTGTAGAGCTACCGTGTTTCTAGGGCTTTGATGCTCTTGTTGCGGGGCTGCTGTTCCAGACAGCTGACTGCAGGGTTGCCAGCAGCAGGCAGGGTCATGGCACTCAGCACCAGGCTGGTGATTGCCTGCACTGCCAACACATTCAACTGGGTGCGCTCCAAATCCTCCTAAAGACAATGATAAACATGCCTTAGTAAAACCAAAGAAATGGCAGCTACTATTATCCATGTACGTATTTAAAGATGTCTTAATACAACCACAGATCTATGCACGTTTTGCAGATTGGTCTACACATGTGGAAAGCTCAATAGACCTACAAATGGCATAACACATTTAAAGATTCCTGTATACATTCACAAATCTCTGCACACATCTTCAGATTCTTTTGACCATTTACAAATCAGAGTTGCAATCAAATCACATTTACACACACAGATTGAGATACAGTTGGTAAACTCCCTACACACGCACACAAGATTGCAGCAATAATAGCTTCATACAGGTGTCAAGACAAAACGCTTTCACTTGTTCTTTTTAAGCAAGTAAATCTCAGTGTGTACCTCCTGCTGCGTCTCCTCCTCCTGGTCCATTGTGATGGGTTGGGTGACCAGCACCCCCAGCAAAGTGGCCCAGGTCTCCTCAAACTGAGTCCTGTTACTCCAGCCTGTACAGTGGTGAAAAAAATGTAAACGTCACATTAGGAACAATTTGACATTAATACTGTACGAAAGGAGGGAGACAATTTAAATTCTGTACCTAGTATGTTGATGCGATAGAGAAACTCTCTGAAGACATCCTTCTCCTGCAGGAAGTCCACAGGGATCTCAGGGAGTGTTGTGGTGAATTCTCCTCCTGGTTGAGGGGACCAGCCCAGTTTCCAAACCTGCAAAACAAACACCCACCATTTAAACAAATACACCAATGCGTTGTCTCTAAATTGCACAAAGAATCTCATTCCAAACACTGACCAGTGGAGGAACTCTGGTGTAGCTGTTGACCAGAGGCAGTCGGGACAGACTGATGACAATGTTGCGTAGGGTTGGTGTGAGAAAAGCTGGGAATACACTGTTTTTATTGTGACCAAGGGCAAGGACGCTCTGCAGCCCTTCCACCAGTTCAGCCATGATCTCACATGCTTGCCACTTGAAAATGTCTACAGAGGAAACAGTACATGCGTAAATTCCAAGCTAAATGCTGTGACATTGTACTGATTTACATTCACTGTTTTATTTATTGTAAGGCAATTTGGATAAAAGCGTCTGACAAATGACATGTAATATAATGTAATTAAATGTGTAAGTGAATGCTCACGGTCAGCTTGTGCCGAGTCCACTTGGTCTCCTTCAGCGTCTCTTTCTGCCTTTGTCTTTTTCTTTGCTGGATACAGCAAGCGGTCACCAGGACTCACAGCCACTAGGAGGACATAGGAATTGGAATATTTCATCATGGATCAAACTTTTTGCTGAGGCAGTCGTGGCATGTTACAGAACCAAATCACAGGGATTTAATGATCCTGCTGGCCTCAATTACCTGCAGAGATGATCAGACGTAAGCAGTAGATAAGGGAGCAGGTGTGTGTGGTGTACTCTGCAGTGGAGAGCTTGTTCCAGACACAGGGCTGCTGCAGAGACAGACAGAGGCAGGATAGAGCCCACTGTAGGTCCACACTCAGGGGCAACTGATCATGGAGCAGACGCCACACCAACACCTGTCAGACACACATTCACAGGTGTAAGATGACAGCAAAACAATACAAAGGCAGTGGGTGTAAAGCAATCACAACTAATTGCGTAAGTTTATACTTATTTCCTATAATACTGATTCATTGCAGCTGCAAGATGATGCAGATGTCGTCCGAAGCACTCAAAAAGGATAATTACATTATGTGGTTGTTTACCTCAGTGGCAGTGCAGGTGAAAGTGGTGATGAGATGCTCCTTGTCAGAGGGAATATGAAGTGAGGAAGGCAGCTGGCTCACACTCAGCAGGTACTGGGACAGAGCTCTGCAGAGCGACAAAACGCGAGGGTAGAAATCTGCCACATCTGAAACAGAGGAAAGTTTTATCAGAGAAAACAAATAGAAGGAATGACAACTTGAGCATTAACCAAGTTGGACTGACTTGTACTTTTTCATCCAATGTTTCTTACCATACACATCAGCCAGTTGTACCCAGTAGGGCTGAGGCTGGGAAGGAGGCAGGAAGGACTGGTGTGGTGCAGGAAGAGACCCGGTGACCGCTGCTAGTTGCTCGAGGGTCACCTGCAAGGCCGTCTCCAACAAGAGCGGACCCTGACCTCGTGCTAACCGCTGCACGCCTATACTCAGGCATGGACACAGCAGGCTTAGGTTGAAATCCTGGTGAAAAGACGACAGGGCAAAATTCAGATTAAGTGATGCAATAAAATACAAAATGCCAGTTTGTCAATAAATTGACGTGTGAGGTACGATTCCTTGGCACTGCAGCAAAAATAGATATAGACATATTTTACTGCAAAAGTAAAGTTTGTGTGCAGACTGAAGGGCTGCATGTGTAACGTCTCACCTTGCAGCTCATGATGTTCAAGAGATCAGCAGGAGGTAGTTTGGTAAGAAGTTCAGTCGTCTCCAAAAGGGACACATCGCCACGAAGACAGCACTGAGACTTCACCAGAGCCACGTACCACTCCTAGAAACATGAGAAAGGGTTTAATATTTCCTTAATGTGCATGAATTAAATGGTTTTCCATTAGGAGACTGAGCTTCTCCTTTAAGTGTTTTGGGGATTGTGTTACATATACACACACTCTAGTACTCTGCTATCCAGCTTTGACTGAACACAACTTGCAAAGGCCGAATGGATAATTCCTCACCTTTCCTGCAATAACCAGTTCAGGGGCAGGGGGTGGATCTCCATCCAACGGGTGTGATGTCACGGGAGGGCTGGGACTGCTTGTGTCAGCAACAGTGGCTCTGAACCTGTCCAGCAGGGAGTAGAACCTCTGATGCCTGTGACAGAGGATACAACACATTAAGATTTTAAATAGTTTATGGGAGATCAAGCAAAAAAAGAAAACCAGTGTGCTTGGTTGTATTCACTTATGATCTGTTTTTGCTGGTGGGATATCTAGCTCCTTACTTCATTAGATAAGAAAAAAGTATGTTCATTAAAGTGTTTGTCAGTAACGTTACCTCTGAGCGAGCCCACTGGTCTGAAGGTATTCCTGGATCCTGTCCAGTTCCTCCACAGGTAACTGGGCTGTACTGTTCTGGAGGGTGCAAGGAACAATGTAGTGAGGTATATAAACAATATATAACCCAGGATCATATTTGCAACTTACAGCCAAACTCCTGTGGAACAACAACATGTAACGTGTACCTGTAGAGTCTCAGCTAGCAGCATTTCCACCCTGCGACACGCCAGCGTGTCCACCATGCGAGCCAGAACTCTGAAAGGCGTATTGAGCATCTTGTCTACATAAAGCATGAGCAGCGATCCAGACTGACTCAGGTGGATGCCCTCCAAACACTGCAGAGTCTTCTTCAACATGGTAGGCTGCATCAGAGTTAAGGTATCAATAACGGGGATGGTGGCCAGGCAGAAAGGGTGGTAAAGGTTGAGAGGAAAGAAAAGGAAAAGTTAACCAGGTTGTCAGCAGGTAGTGGAACGAAAACCAAACTGAATAAAGCAGATATGAAATGACCGATACCTTAGTGAGGTTGTCACAGCGCGACTGAATGGCCTGGATGAAGAGGCCACTGGCAGATGAATTCCGGTGTACAGCGCTGATGAAGTCCTGCACCGGCGGCTCATGGGAAAGGTTAATCAGGTCACGCACATGGTTGACAATCAGCCAGGTCAGATGCTCCGAGTCGTGGAGATTCTGACACTAAAAAAGGTGAGAAAACAGCACGCTTAAACATCTAAACATCCAAGTTGCGGGGGGGAAAAGTAACGTCAGCAAAATTAAACATTAGGAGTCTCACCACATAGTCACAGAAGAGGATAAGAGCTCCCCTCCGTACGATCTCTCTGTTGACCATTGTTAACTGGGCCTCAAGTTTGTCTTCTTCACCTTCCCCTGAGGAGTGAGGGCTCAGCAACTTTGTGCACGAGAGGCTCTGTCTCCTGTCAGAAGGAAAAGAAAAGAGCTAGGATTGATGGGCAGGATGATATTCAATAACATTCCATGTACAAAATCAATTCAGTATAAGGCCAGAAGCTGCTTGGGATCTATTACAATAGGAAATCTCATTTAAAGAAAATGTCCTTCAGAGTCTTTACAAACATATGACAAATGTGGCCAAAACACTGTTCTTACCTTGGTGTCTGGTGAACCTCAGCCCACCAGGAGTAGTTGGTGTAGTCGATGATGAGGAGGACCTGACACCAAAGGAGCACCAAGGAGGGGTTGGTGGTGATGAGGCACTGCACCATGCTGTTCAGGCCCTCCAGGGGATAAAAGAGGCCGGCCTCCGTGCCAGTCTGTCCACCTCCACCCTCGCCCTTCAGGAGACGACTGGCTGCAGCTGTGATCCTGCGAAACATTCCTGAAGGAAGGAAATAGATAAATCTCAAAATAAAACCTGTTATGAAATTTAAAATATAGAAATTGAATAATAAAATGCTATGCTCACCACTCTTGAAGACATGTATGAGACACATGAGTAGTGTACCCAGCTGTTGGCAGTAGAAGGTGTGTTGTTGCTCTGTAATGTCCACTTTCACTTCTCTGGAGGATATATCATCCAGCAACACTCCTACCAGCTGCAGGAGGAACCTGGAGGGAGGTGGAACATGACAATTCAAATTCAGAAATGTGTAGGACAAAATAGGAAAAAAAAAACATTTCAGAAACATTTAAAATCATGGGACAGTGAATACGCTTACTAACCGGGCAAAGGTTTCCTCAGGTTGGACTTTCTGTGCCTCTCCATTAGTCTCCTTGTTAACAAGTGTGTCAGCAGTGGGCGGCTCGCTCGGAAAGGGGCTCTGCTGATGCAGGCGGCGGATTGTGTGGCAGGAGAGGAGATGTGGGGAGAGGGAGAGCTCATGGACTCGCGACAGGACAATGTCCTCAGTGGACTGGGAGACGAGTACCCTGAGCACGGCGAGGATACCAGACACCCACAGCTGTATAGTAGCTACTGATGCCTGGAAGAGAAGAGGTTTGATTACAAACATCTACTTTGCAATCACTTAACAATCAGCAGACAAGGTGATACGGCACATCAGGTAGTCAAGTGCAAAGACAGGTCTCACCATGGTGGCTGGGATGGTAAACATACTCTTGAGCAGCATGTCCACAGGCCTGAGAGAAGAGGGAGCTACAGTCTCAAAAAGAGTGTTCAACACTCCCAAAGCCTCCGGAGAGTCCAGATGCATCTGTAAAGACACAACATGGAAATACGTTATAAGCTTCAGACCTTTCTTACATGCATTATAGTGTCAAGGACCAATTAAAGAAACAATGCATGGATTTTCCTACTTGCTGCTTGGCGATCATGGGGAGAAGCACATCAGCAATCTGTCTGGACAGTCTCTTCCACTTGTCCTCATTCTCTTTGTGACACTGCTGCAGCACAAGGATAAACATCTCCAACACCTAAAAACATGCATATGAGAGGAACAAGTCAGGCAGAGGAACGTGTGGCTGGAATAATTGTAGAGAACCTGCTGTTGTCTTCCTGAAGCAGCTTGTAACCTTACCTGATGGTGCTGTACGAGTCTGAGCAACATGGAGACCACCACTTCTTTCTGTGTGTCCAGCTCTTTGCCTGCATCCGCTTTGTTTGAGCCCCTCAAGACAAACAGGTCATGAACTATTGGCTGCAACGCTGGGATGGCTGTCGAGGAAAAGCACAGATGAATAAAGGGCTAAACAGAACATGCGTACAAGTACAGCAAATTATTTAATGTCATGTGCTTTGCTTGTGATCCTCTCACCATGTGTGACAGCTTTCCTGCCACTTGCCATGATGCCGTCACAAAGCTGGATGATCTTTGGAATGCTGATTATCTGCTTGGAGTGGTAACGCTCATAGGACAACAGCACCAGGAAGAAAAAGATGTTTGGAATGATGGCCTCTGAATCTCTGTTGGAAAAGTTTAACAGCAATTCATTTAGATCCAAGTGAACGGTTTCTGACATTGGTGATATATTGAAGTTTAACTAAATTCAGTGATGGAGAACTTACCTGAATTGTCCCACTTCAATGTATTCAAACTGCTTAAGGACAAAGCCGATGAACACCTGAAACAGTAAATATTTTCTGAATGAGGGAGCTTTTCAAAGTTTTGAATGAATCAAATTTTTATTTGTATAGCCCATATTCACAAATTACAATTCATCTCATAGGGCTTTAACAGGGTGTGACATCCTCTGTCCTTAACCCTCAGCAAGAGTAAGGAAAAACTACAAAAAAAACTTTTAACAGGGTAAAAATATGTAGAAACCTCAGAGAGAGCCACATGTGAGGGATCCCTCTCCCAGGACGGACAGAAGTGCAATAGATGCCACGTGCAGGACAACATCATCAATAATCAAAGTCTCTAGCAGCATTGATGAGGGTAGACATCCCGAAGGACAACCCCAACATGACATGCCAAGCAGTCCCGCTGCAAGCACAGTCCATGCTCAGCAACCATCTAGACCACGATCCACCAATGAACCCATGTAAAGCCATCAGCGTGTATTTATTTTACCTGATCCGAGTCCAGCAGGCAATAGTTGACTCTGAGCTGCACTAGCTGGGCGAGCAGGTCCAGCACTTGTCTCTGCAGGGCCACAGAGGTGCTGGTTGTGTACTGCTTCAACGCTTTGATCACCAGTGGCTCAAATAGACGAATGTGGTTGTGGATGGCGTTCTGCAGAGAAAAGGAACATTTTAGAGCAGCAGCAACTTACTGAAGAAACATTTAGAGTCTTGACATGACATCCTATGACAGTTTTTGAAAAAATTGCAGGACGATGCAAGTACCTTGTCTCCTCTGTTGCGAGTTGCATTTGCAATGTTGGACCTCA
This sequence comes from Platichthys flesus, assembly GCF_949316205.1. Classification (NCBI taxonomy): domain Eukaryota; kingdom Metazoa; phylum Chordata; class Actinopteri; order Pleuronectiformes; family Pleuronectidae; genus Platichthys; species Platichthys flesus. The sequence continues at coordinate 7,528,981 of NC_084949.1, forward strand.
GCTGATTAGAGGCCTTTTGCATTACATCAAACCACCTAAAAGCATAGAAAGGAGGGACATTAAGTAATGTCTGACATATTTCATAGCAAATTTATGAGATTGTCTGCTTGCGTTTAATCTGTGCTTTCCTACAACTCACCCAGATGTGTCCTGCTCCTGTTCAGCCTGCACCATGTTGCGGAGACTAGCATCTGCAAGAGCCTGGGTGAAGTGTGTGTACGGGGCCATGAAGCAGTAGTGGTAGAGACCTGGTCGCAGGCTGGACGAGCCGAGACGCAGAGCCTTACCCTGGGAACGGCTGGGTCCACTCAGGACCCCCTCGTACTGGGAGGCCAGGTTGGTGCCAAACAGGGTTTTTAACAGCTATAGAAAGTGACATCTTCAGTTACCATAAAGAATACCACATTTAACTCAGACTCCCAATAGTTCTCATTCTTTTCATGAGTATCTCACTGCAGAAATTCTGGAACACAGTCTTAATATTAAACATTAATTTATTATCTAGTAAGCCAGTGTCTTTACTTGGAGTTTAAACATTTAAAGAATGCTTTCCGTTTGTGTATTTGGTCTTGAATAAGAATCCTTTGTAATGTTAGTGTACGGAGGAAAAAGAAATGCGCCATATATTCTCCACAAACTGTGCTATCTTTGACAGCATTTTGTTTAATGAGAAAAGATCCTCCAATCCATTTAGGGAACAGTTTTTGTAATACTTTTATTTAAATCATCCCTAATGCCTTGAAGGTGATCATATCAAGCTACTCAGCTAACCAGTACATTACTATATATACTTTGCTATATGAATGTATGGAACCATCGCACAGAAGACCAATGCCTTTACAGTCTCTGTCGGCAGGAACCAGTATCACTCTGTGTGGGGTCGCAACAGGTGCAGCACACTGCTCAGTGCTGGCACCATTCAGACCCCACACACACACAGGACATTTAGGACATTAACACAACAGATTACTGACCTGTTGGACACAAATTGTAGCCATGGTTGGTTCTCGGGAGAAGCAGGACTTGAGGTAGCCCAAAATTTCCTCCACACTCTGAAAGAGAACAAAACCCCCATCATATTGTATTAACGCCAAACATTAGAGTTTGTTCATTGGTTTATTAACACAAAAATAAATTCTTGCTTCCAATCTCTCATTCTTGCTCCCACTATCATTGACAGATTGAGATGGTCAAAGAGGTGATGTCATCTTCTTTACCTTGCTGATGTCGTGTAGTGTGGCCAGCTCCAACAGCTGAGACAGAACATCTAAAGTGGAACGCAAGAAACCTCCAAACTTCTCCTGGGTAGTGTGAAGGTCTAACGTCACCTGGAGACAAAAAAACAGTGACACGGTTTAGGCTCCATGAAATACTTTGTTAGGCGTTTAAAAAAACATGTTCTTACTTTGTAGTTGGCATGTGTAGCTTTGAGGACATCATAGAGCTTGAGGTAGGGTGGCAGGTGGTAGAAGCTGCCAAGCGTGGAAGATTTGTTCAGAGCTGCCAACCCTGTGATGTCTGCTGGCCTCCCTGCTCACAAAAAAAACAACCAGCAACATCTTTATTAAGTATTCACAGACAATCAGCTTAGCTGTACCTGGGTTAGTGCATGGCGAAGGGTTAGTGTACCTGTGGTGACATCATTGCTTTTCTTTGGGCTCATAGGGGCCGCACTGGGCTCCGCAGCCTCCTTCTCTTTACCTTTCCTGCGAATAGGACTGAGGGAGGGGGTGTTGCTCAGGGAGGGGAGGGTGGCCTGAAAAGTACAGGGAATAAGTATCAAACCAGACAAGTCAAGAATCTTCATCTTCCTTTGCATAAAAAAAAGCTTGTGGAAAATGTTAAATATCGTGTTGTTATTTGATTCCTCTTTGGCATTGTAAATGCATAAAAGAGACAGAAGCCATGTTCACTCTGTTTAGTCCTCAATTCAGACTTTGTAGATTGGATTTTTGGTATGTAGCTCGTCACATTATCTTTTAAAATGTGGTTGAGTATCAGACGCCAATTTGAACTGGTCAGATGTAGCACGCTGTGAATGGAAGTAAAGGAAGAGGTTGTAATAAACATAGAGGCCACAGATGTGAGCATTTAGTTCAATTTTCCTTGTGATATGCTTTCAAGCACAGACCGGTTACGATTTGATCCATCAAGTTTGGAAACATTTCTTAATATTAAACATTTTATTATCTAGAAAGTCAGTGCCTTTACTTAGAGTCTAAACATTTATAGAATGCTTTCCATTGATGTGTTTGGTCTTGAATAAAACAATGCTTTGTTAGTGTGAGTGTCTATTCTACTCAGGAAAAAGAAATGCTCCGTTCTGTCTTGAAGGCGATCAAGCTTCTCCAACATGATGACTTTCAACCAGTACATTACTGTAAATATTTTGCTATATGAATGTATGGAACCATCGCACAGAAGAACAATGCCTATACAGTCTCTGTCGGCAGGAACCAGTATCACTCTGTGTGGGGTCACACCAGGTGCAGCACACTGCTCAGTGCTGGCACCATTCAGACCCCACACACACAGGTCTGTTATATTATTTTTCTAATATAACAATTATTTTGGATTATTAAATGTTTCATATAAAAGCCTATAAAATAACAATCGCTAATGAGGCTTACCTTCACTGCTGGTCCAGGTGGTGTGTCGTCCAACACATGGGCACAGATGTTGAGCACCTTTAGCAGATGGGAGAAAAGTTGCTCCAGCATGGCCACCAGGGAGCGCTCCGACAGTGCTGCCCAGGGTTCCTCCATCTTATTTTGGCCTCCGCTAGTGCTGCCACCTTCTTCCTCTCCTGTCCAGGGGTTGCGCATGCATTTTGGAGCCACAGCTGCAAATATCAAAGATTCACCAATTACAGGCTACCAATTTTCCATGAAGGTTGAGGGAAGCTACAACAGGGTGGACATTTTCAGAATATTACCCACCAGCAAGGAGATTCCCAGAGAGCATAAGTGCATCCTGATGTGCAGAGAGATCAAGTGGAAACCAGGCAGAGGAGAGCAAGGAGAGGACCATGTTGGCCATTCCCACGGTCAGAGTCCTCCTCTCTGTGTCCTGTGCTGAGGTGGTTGAAGAGCCTGGAGCACTGCTGGGCTGGGACAGACTGGAGGGGGACAGGACAGTGACAGGATAATCAGTTGTGAATATAGTAGAACATTTGAAACGTAACGGTAACGTTACGGTGCAGATTAAACTACAAGAATGGCCTTAAATTTACAGAAAAGAATGAATTTAAGATGGCGAGACAAACCTGTGAGCCCTGCCCCTGCTGCGGTTCAGGCTGGAGCGGGAATTAAACATGCTACTGCAGCTAACATATCCACAGTGCCAGCCAGTGGTCCAAGTGCACACTGGAAAATTTGAAGCCAGGAGGCACAAAGCCTCACAGCAGCCAAACTGCAGAGAAATAAAAGGAATGATAGTTATGAAATTGCAAAAATACCATGAGTTTGACACCACAGAAAAAAGGCCTTTTATACAAATGTCTAGAGGCTTACAGTTAGAGCCCTGGAGGTAGAGGAGGTGAAAGCGTGGGAGACGGCCATAACAACTCTGGACAAATTGTTCTCCAGTGTAACATCGGACACAGCGTTGGACAGGTTGTAGCCTCTGTACGTCCTGACATAGAAAAGAGACCAGTTCAACAAAGACGTTTCCTTCATTCAGTCATAACCTTTCCACTTGAACTTATGGAAAAGAAAAGTGTAAATTGTTGTTTCATGGTTTGAAGATTAAACTGTCAACACCAAAGTCACAAGTGACAGCAAATTAATGCATTTACCTTGTGATGGTGCTAACGGTGAACTGGGAGGGTGGTTGTGTCTCATGCATAAGCAGCTGCAGGTAGATTGAACTCTGGTCTCGGGCAATAGCCACCACTGGGTCCACCTGGCCCTGGTCACAGTCGTAAAACAACCGGGGGACCAGTCTGTTGGAGGGGTGGAAACAGGGACATGAGGGAAATAAAAATACAGTTTTAGTAAATTGTAAAAATTCAAAAAGAAAAAACGAATAAATGGGCTTTTTTACACAAGATGTGCAGCCCTGACAATACACTATAGCTGGTTTCGAATATGCACTGAGCTCCGGAGTTCCCCTGCATTTTCTCCCGAGGGGGTTTATGTGTGTTAGGGCGGTTCCTGCGGACTTTCTCCGTCTGGTCCCCTGGTATAAAGTCTGCAGGATCTTAACACAGCAGGGGATCCACACTTGAGTCAACACGAGCAAGCGGGGGGGGGGGGGGGGGGGGATTGATAATGCTTCTTATGCAATAGATGAAGAACTGGAAAAAAAAAGTTGTTTATAGCCAGGTGAAAAAGTGTGTCACACGTACGACACTGAGGAAGATGCTGAGAGATTTTGTGGAGATAAGAGCCGACAGCAATGTTGTTGTGCTGTAATTAAAACCATGTGATCTCTACAGTGGAATAAATTAGTTACTTCCTGCCTCTGCACCCCCCCACCTGAATCATACAGACTTTTGGTTGCTGTTGTGAATGAGTCTGAGCAGAAAATCTCCCACTATGTTGTGCATGTGTGAAACAGGAACTCAGCGCGGACCCAATTCTGCAGTGCTCCACAGGACATGTCTTAAAACAGCTTGTGGGAGAAAAGATGTAGTACCTGCTGACAGCAGACGCAGCCACGTGCCGCACTCTTGGATCATCATCTCCTAAAAGACGGATGACCACATCATTTAGGATTCTTTCCTGCAACCGCAGCCGCTGGATGAAGAACAATAGACAAATTAGGGATCACAGTTCAGGCAGGTCGAGATGAAAATTACGCTGCACATGTTTGTGGATCCAAAACATGAACAGGAAATGCATGAAAGGTAGAATGACATACTCCAGTGTAGTGATGATCTCCTTTGTGCAAATTCTCCGTTTTCCTCTCCAGGAAGTTAATTAATCTAAAAACACAAATGAGTGGATATATTTAGTCAGATAAAACATTGACGAGTTTGAGCTGGGAACCAAAAAAAAAAAAAACCATACCTGAAGTCCATCTCAGCCAGGGTCTCCAATAGCTCAGTCCGAACGAGCCAATAGGATAAATCCCTCAGCGCCAGCAGGTCTATCAACAATTGCAAGCCGAGCTCACTCAGAGTACTGCTGCACACCGTCATGATGCAGTGCTGAACACACAATAAAAAGGTCAGACTCAAAACACACAGGTGATCAACACACTCTTACAGATGTGTCTTACCCTCACTGCAGAACAAGCCATCTTGCAGGTGACGGAGGACTCATCTTTGAGCGTTCTCTGGAGTAAAGGCACCAAGTCCACCAGGGACAGAGGGTTACCTGGACAGGTGAGAAGTGCACCATTAAACAAAATCCAGTCTTTCCGTTTGTCAGCAGCAAGACCAACAGGCCTGTGTAAAGAGACACACACTAACCTGTTGAAGTCTGCACACTGGCCAGCCAGGTGTGTATGTTGAAACGTGTTTTGATGAGTGCGGCCTGTATGATGGCTCCACAGAGGATGGCTGTGGCCCCGCGGATCTGAGGGTCCCCATGGTCAATGAGACAGAGCACATCACTGATATACTGCTGCTCTGAAAGGGGGCAGAGGAAGGAATGAGGGTCATTGACAGTGCAAAAGACAAATACAATTCATGCATTTTAACAAGAGCACAAGACCTCATTTTAAAACACTTGAAACTACTCCTTATGCTAGATAAACTAAAACAGCCTTAGCTAAAGAAAATCCACATTAACAATGTCTGTTAGTGGAAGAAAGAACAAACACTATTGTATCAAACAGTTACTTTTACCTGTAACAATTCAAAAGTGCATCAAGAATCCTGCTGTTTGCTTCAAAACTTTATAAAGCTGTATAAACATTATATTTGTAGAGCTCCATAGGCACATGTCCCAGTTTGCCTCATGGGGCTGAACAAAGGGCGCCATCATCTGACAAGTCAGAAAAACTACAAAAAATAAAGATAAAAAATCCAGCACTACGAGCTACATTCAATCTTAAACTTAGTCTTAATTTATCATGATATCCATATGACAACCTCATGGCAAGCTCGTATTTAGTCCTTCTCAAGGTGCCTAAAAGTGTGAGCGGTTTAAATATCAATGCTCCACCGACACTTGGTCTTTTCACTTAGGGCCTGATTACATGAGTGTGTACAAGCTGTGATTAATTTGCACCTCCCTCTCTCCTGCTAGTTTACTGGTTCACGGTGTGCAGTGACATCACAATGCTTCCTGTGGAGCCCCGCCCACCCTTTCCCTGTGCAAAGGTATAATCAGGTAACAATTGAAAACATCTGAAGGGGTGCTGGGCGTCCTTATGGGTTTAATGGGTTGTTCCTTGGGTAATGCCCTGCCCCTTCACAGCATTTTCAGGGTAATCAAGAGTACTTGTTGCTGCTGCAAACTAACTAACGCATATGGAATAAAAACCTCCTCGGGAGAGGTAATAAAATCTGAAGTAAAATCATCACTACATCAGATCGCCCCCTCCGCAGAGCCAAACCAAAGAGGAGTGTGAGACACAGGCATCTGCCCAGAGGAAGAGAGCCTTGACAGGTCAGTCTCTGAGGATGTGCTATGTTTCACTTTCTGCCTAGAAGCTGTGAATTATCAGCACACAGCAACGTAACACGATTTGTCGTTGGATATATAATGTAGAGAAGAGCAAGTTGGTTTTCGGTCCGTCACTAAAATGTTTCAGCTCAGAGGGATTACTATGTTTGATTATTATATGACTTTAAAGTCAGCCTGAAGGTCACGTGGAAAACTGTTCCAAAAATCTGGCATCTGGATGAAGTGTTGCTTTATAGTCTCACTAATATACGGAGCAAATTGTTTAATATCTTTAAATGTAAAATTCTTGGTTAGGTACAGCCTTATCAAACACCTATTAAAACAGCTTGAGTCTGAGGGATGAGCTCAACTGAAATTATGTGACTTAATGCTCTGATGTTTATTGCAACATAACATTGTCCATTAGGTGCACCTCTAAATTAGGGACCATTGACTTGATTATGTGTTTTTCTTGATAGCGACTGATTCAGGCGTCAAGCATCACAGAGACCTACCTTCTGCTGGGACGCCGTCCAGCGGCTCCAGGTAGAGGGAGTTAAAGAAGGCTTCAGGATGTAGCGCTCCTGCTGCTCCCACACAGCTGACCGCCAGGGCCTTCACACTCACTCGCACCTCCTTGTCGGGGATCAGACCTAGAAAAAGAGAAAAGACATTAGAAGACTAAGTGGTTATCAATTTACCAAAATGGTTGTTTTTAACGTTGTTCTCTTAATTATCTGTTCTTCGTAGGGGATAAATGGTTACCATATCACCATAATGTTCAGATTCAGTTCATTTTCATTGACCTCAACCTTTAAACAATTTTTTATTAGCACTCACCATTCTTTCGTCCTGTCAGCAGGAAGGAAGCAGAGAGAAGCCGTACACAGTGCACCAGTGGCTCCACCCCCTGGTCTGTGTAATGTCCAATAGGACCCTTTATCCGTGATTGCTAAGAAGCAGGCAGAGGAGATTCATAATCAAAACACAGGAATTGTTTGTCGTTTTGCTTCTATTGGACCTTTGTAGCGTAGACCTTATTGTCCACTGTGAAATGCCGGAATGGAGATTTTTTTATGTTGGGTGAGTCTCTACCTTGATGTCTGGTTCGGGTTCAGGAGGTTCGTCCTTTGGTATGAAGCGGTCCACGCTGCTGTCTGAACCCTGACGGTTGTGACCGCGGCCGTCGAAGAGATGAGGCTTGCTCAGAGCTGCACACAAACACAGAAACATTCATCATAATCATGGCGTAATATCAGTCACCAGAGCTGTGTGTGTTTGTGCGTGTTCACAAACATACCCAGTGCTGACTGCAGGAAGGGTTCTGCTGGTTCTTCTTGGGAGGACGGTGCTGTTCCTTCCTCTTCCTCATCCTGTAGTGTTCCAATCTGCATCCCAGAGTATTGACTCTCACTGCCGTCCAGCACCTTGTGCACAGACAGAAAACAGACATCTCCAGAGTGGAACTCAACTCAACTTTGCAAACACACCCAATGTGACGATCTGCATTAGTTTGAAATGCAATCACGTGCAAGGACATCTGAAGAGGTTTGAGTAACTGAGTTAGATTGGCTGGGTGAAACACAAAGACACAGCACAACAAATGACTAGAATTGCATGTCAAACTAGTGTTCCCTAAAATAAAACTCGTCATTTGAATCATGCTTGGGTCCAAACGCAATTTACAGTAAATCAACTGCATACAGGAAGAAGCACAGGCTCGACGACTTCAATTGTGATTGCAACAATCTGCCAGAGGAAGAGCAAGCTTTTGATCCAAACTCTCTCTAAAATGAATGTCCCCTAGATCAGTCAAGTATTCATTTTAACATCAACCAAGAAAGGTGCACATGGTTGTTAGGTCATTTGCATGAATTTTTACAGAAAACTAGTTGGGAGATAAAAGGCTGTATCTATAAAGTACTCATAAGGAATTTATATATATTTTGTTATTTTCTGTCCATGTATGACTCCAGCTGGAACAAAAGCCCGTCACAGCCTCTAGAAAGGGAAAGGGAAACACATTTAAGGAACATATGGTCTCCATGCTTCTATTTTTGAACTTGGTGGAAAGCCAGTAACAGAGGATATCAGGGTTGCTTGTTTTTACGATGAACTTTCAGAGGCTTGTTATTTTTGAAGGAAAATCACTGGACACAAGGGGAACAAGGGGAGTATGTTGGCAATGTAGTAAAGAGGGGGAAGAAGAAATAATCAGGGCTAATTCTTTGCATGGAAGAACAAACGAACGGAAGGTGAAAGAATGAAGACAGCCAAAAGTTTCCAGACAAGCAAGCCCCTCCCACTCGTTTTCACGGTGTCCAATTGGCTGACCTTTTCACTAGTGCTAGAGGAGGAAGTGGCATAGAAAGAGGAGGAGGAGGAAAAAGAGAACGAAGATGACGAAGAGGAAGCAGTGTAGACAGAGGAGTCGCTGTCGGTGCCGTCAGGACCCTCCGTGGAAGTTGGCGAGGGTGGGGACGGCTCGATCACCCGTGGCAATGGAGTGTGCGACTGCGGCGGAGTGAGGAGAAGGATAAAGGAGAGGGGGGGGGGCAAGATCATAGGGGAGGAATTGTTAGACAGGACAATCTGACAACATGATGTCTCCAGAGGGCAACAGGTTCAAATGACCTGCCTCAAAAAACTCAATGGATTCCAGCTGCAGGGTGAGCGGCCACATTTTTCCAATGAGTTATGATGAGAAGAACATTTTATAACAATCTTTGTGTGACATTTGAAATTCATGCTTCACTCCATTAAATACCAAAAACCTCATTACAAACACGGCTGTCGATCATAGAGTAAGGAGATGTCCATAGTTTAAATTCTAACATACATCACACACACACGAATGATTGACATGGTTGAACCCAGTCATTCATTAAGGTGCTTGTGTACAAGAGAATAACAGTTCAATAATCAACACCTGGAAACACCGTTAACAAAACAGTGTTCACGGAGGTTTGATTAGTTTAAAGTTTGTTTTCACCATCTCAGCCCTCAACACCACCATGAACCAAATCCTTTCATACTGAACTGCACAAAGTGAAGCCATTGGCTGTCTGGAATGAGATATAACAAATATATCCTTCTTTGCTTTCAGAGAGCACTGACAGAGAAGTGTACTCATATTGTGGTGGTTTAAAATGAAACAACCCCTGCAGAAAAACAGACATTAAAAATTACTCTTTCCTTAAATGTTAATTGCGGCAAGTGCTAAAGCTACTAACGCCCCCATTTGCCAACTGGTGAGCATGGGGGTGGAAATATTCTGCTTTGGGGTTATGAGACAGCCAGGGGCACATTAAACATTGCAAAGATGAGGGGGGAGGAGGGATTCTACTAACCATTGCCAGATTCTGGAAGAAAATTACCAGGAGTCGACAAAGTGAAACTGAAAAGAAGCTGGTTTCTACAACACAATGATGATCCAGAGCAGTCCCCAAAATCCACTATAGAAAAAAGCCTCCCCAATCCTGCAGACCTTAATATCACTGGAAATCTGTTTGTAGATCTTAAAAAATATCTCAGACCATCAAGTGGTCGAGCAGAGACAGAGAAAATCTCTGAATCAAGAGCAGAAAGACTCTAAGCACGCTACAAATATGAATGTGCAAAAAAAATGGAAGGTTAATAAGTATTGACTCAAAATGACCCAAACTTTTGTTCATGCCACAATCGCTGTCTATCTTTCCTTAATGTTTAGGTTCAGGTTATAATTAGAGTAAAAAAGTAACATTGCATTAATATTTGAAGAAAGGTAAAATTGCAGCTGTTGTGACAAACAGAAATAGGAATAAAATGTATGAATTATGCTACATTTCACTCTATAGAATTAGGTTTCAAAGACGTTAACTGGGTGTTTGGATATTGAAAAATCCAAGTTGTTGACCGTATTTTAGTTTTTCTTATTCCAGGGAAGAATGTTGTCCTCTGTATTTTAAATTTAACAGAAATAAGGTGCTGTAAGTTCAAGCTGATGTCCTTAAACTCATTAGATCTCGCTCAGATGCGCGTACAGTCATACTGACCAGTTCTGCTACGTCTGAGGGAGTGACAGCCGAGTCCGGCCCCTCTGTGGTGGTCTGGGATGAGTCGCTGGCCGGGAATGAGCGATCGTTAGTGCCGAGCAGATTCCCACCCTCTCCCAATGGCCCCCCCTCGGGGGTGGCGTTTTCTGGCGTGGTGTAGTCAGCTGTCTCTGGAGTGATGTTAGCCCCACCACTGGAGCTGCGACTCAGCATTTCCTCCTCGTTGTCATTGGGAGACTCTGGCGTGTCTGACGCAGATGTGCCGCCACCGCCACCGCCTTGCTCCGAGGAGGCACTGAGGTCCACGGAGTCGCCAGGCTGCAGGGTATGCTGGGAGGAGCGGGGCTGCTCAGTGATGATGTCAACCTGAGCTGCAGAGGAGCTGTCTGCACCAGCGACTGACGCTGTGAGTAAAGATATAGACAATAACACTTTTTACTGCAGATTGGGGCATTACAACCTTGTGTAAACAGTGAGCTGGTCAGAGCGCCACATTTATTACACACTATGCATTCTGCCTCCAGGTTGATGTATCTCACCTGTAAAGACACCAGCAGTCACTTCTGTCCTCTCAGGGTCGTCCTCCAAACCATCCTCCTCTCCTGACAGCATCTTACCTGAAAACAGCAGGTGTCACAATAACGAACAGTCAATAAACACCAGATGGAGATAAGAGAAAACCTGGGGGTGGGCAATTTGCTTCAGACCGAGCACATTCATAACAGAAACCAACAACTTTCTCATAGTTTATCAGTAATCATACACATTAAAGTTATTTTGATGATTTGCAGTAAGTGACGGAGTCAAAGGTCAAGTCAAAAATTTGCCCATGCCCTGATTTGAACTTCAGTAAGAAGGGCGAGGTGAGCAGGAGATAAATAAACTAGTCACCTCTCGGTTTCCTGAGAAGAAGTGGACTGCAGGAAGACCCTCCCCCTGCTGCAGACGGCAGGAAAGCAGGAAATAGAAAAGGAAGTTGAGGAAGAGAAAAGCAGCAAAAGCTCAGAGAGACTCATAGGGAACATTAGTTTGAGAGGATAGGGAGTGAGTTAGCAAAGCAAACCCAAAGCCACAAAGACAGACCAAAGCAGTAACTAGAAAAGGTTGACGAATATCCTGACAAAGTTAACATGGGGATAATGAATTAACCACTGCAGGGCCCACGTTACCTTGCACAAGAGGGATTAACAGATGTGCTTACCAATGAGCTCCAGGATGCTGCCAGAGCGTGCACGGCTCTCTGTGTCCTGGCGAAACACCGTGGCGTGCTGAATGCTGCCAGCGGTGATGAGCATGTGCAGAAGCTCTGGCGGCGGCGTTCTGAACATCTGCTGCAGCAGCTCCAGAGCAGCTGTGACCACGTTGTGATCCCAGTGCTGCGTGTAGTGTAGCGTCAGCTCGTACACCTTGAGACACGCACAGAAAAGTGAGTCAAAACTTTATTAGGACTTTATCTCTACATCTCTCTCACACCAATCGTTTCCTTACCTGTAGCAGCTGCTCAGGTGTTGGCTGTACATCTGCCTCCTTCCTCATGACTCCAAAGCTTCCTTTGAGGCTGGTGGTGTTGACTTGCTGCTGCAGCAGAGGCATCAGGTAGCGAAGAGTTAGCAGCACCCCAAGGACTAAGTGGGTGGGGTGCTCCTCATCCACTGGAACCAACAGTCCTGGAAAAAGACAGACGGTGAGGGAGTGTATTTCTTTGTCAAATGTGAATATGTGTTGCTTTGAACCTGTAACTGAAGCAGTCTTATACTAAACTAGCTCCTAAATGTAATTTATTGACTGCTTGTTTCAGCTGTAGAGAAAAATAAATAAAAAAGGCAAGACGTGTGTTGGTCTCTGTGGTTTCTTACCCAGCAGCACATTAAGGAGCCAGGTGTAAAAGTAGCTGGTGCGCCTGGAGTGTTGGCACACGCTGACGGCTGAACTCGCTGCAGTCCGTCTGATGGTCGGTGAGCTGGACTTCAGGCTGGCCACAAATGCTTTTAGCAGCAACTGGAACAGATGTGGTTAGACTACAATGAAAACATGTACATAAACAAGCATAGGACAGTGACATAGAATGTGATTATTCATAACTTTCAAGTTTTGATTTACTTCCATTGCTGTAGGGAAGTTATAAGCTATGCAATTTCTTAATCACTCCAAAAAAGGCCTGTTTTATATTTAAGTGTATATTTGTCACTTTCTGGTGGCCTACATTTTTTTGTTTTACCATGGGCAATTTGTTCTTTTAACTTTTTATAATTCCAGGTTATTCACTGGACTTATTCACTGGACAAAAAATATAGAACTGGGAATGTTCTTAAGCGTTTGACCTGTAGTATAAACTATGTCAAGCATGTGATAGGCTGAAGAGAGCAGGACATGAAAAGTAACACCAGTTTCCTCAACGCAAAATTTGAAGTAGTTATCTGAGCATAAATGTCATGTCCACTCGACACTGTTGCCACTTTGTGTCGATACCTTGATCTCGCCATCATTGGCAAAGTGTCCAAGGGCTGACATAATCTTGGGCATTGCTGCCGCTAGAGTCTCCTGCACCGACTCCTCCTGCCGCTTGGTAATTCTGGTGAGGCACGGCAACAGGTTGACCAGGTAGGGTCTGCACCACAAGTAGGAGATGTAAGGGAGTGGGGGGGGGGGGGGTGAGATTAGTAGAGGGCATTGCATCCGTTCCTTTAAGCAAGTGATTCTGAGACATGCAATGTCAAATAATAAAACACATTGGATATGAATAACTTGGCACAGACATTTGAATGAGTAACGATGTCTAGATGTACACCAAAATTAGCTGCTTCTCTTTTAGGATATGGTTGTGATGTGAACAAAGTAAAGAAACTAATTTCAGGTATTTACCTGCATTTCTGTGGTCTGATGAGGTGGGCCAGCTCAGCAAACCTCCACAGAGCTGCTCTCAGACTCCGAGAGGCACCGTTCTACAGAGGCACACAAACAATTATCAACATCACCACCATCACATTGACACCATTTAAAATAATCTTAGCAATATTCTTTAAAAAACAATATCAATAAATTAGGTTTCACACTTCACATTGATCATTAGGCTGACTCACACAAGAGACATATCTCATCACCTTTTTAATTTCTTTGTACAGCTCCAGCTGCAGTCGGGGCAGGTTGGAGTCCATCAGAGCCTTAAGAGAAATATAAACAAGAACTGTGAACAACATGGACGATTCAGCAAAGAAAACGTATTTAAGATTATCATCAACACAAATAAAGGGATGAGTCATTATTTCCTAGGTCTACCATGTCCATAGTGTGCACCAGATAGACATTAACTTGTTATATATTGATTGTTCTATTCATTTTAAGGAAACATGAAGGCTGTTGAAGGGAGCCGGCCAGAGAGTTCATGGGTTCCTGCTCACTTTGATGATTTTGTTCAGGCACTCGTCGGCCACCATTCGGACATCTGATTCGCTGTCATCGCTGCAGAGCAGGAACATCTCCATGGCGATGCCCAGCAGTTTCTGAAACTCTGGAGAAGTTCTGCTCCCAGGACCATAGAGAACAAAGGTCAGGCAAATGTCATTATATATAACAGACATTGCTGGTGTATGTCATAACTCGACTCTCAACTGTTCACAAAGGAATATGCCCACACCAGCGACATTCTTCCACTCAGGTATGTTTTGGTCAAACATTTCTCACTCACACAAACACATGCACACACATAACATTCTCCATTATAACTGGATAAACTAAAGTAGTGATAAAACTTGACATAATTGAAAGAGTTTTAGATGGAAACTTATTGATGATTATAGTAACATCTAGCCAGACCCTCCCCTTCCAAGCATGTAGAAGAACCTACACTACAGTGACCTCCACCCCAGGTAACGCAACAACGGGAAAGTCCCTCTCTAGAGCCAGTGTTTGGTTTGTATGTTCTGGGCTACTGTAGAAATAGATTTCGATATAAAGGGCTCATTCTGATGTAATGAAAACACAAGGATTCTTAATAACAGGTGATTATGCACTCATGAAAACATAATTAGGAATATTATATTTAAGTTCTACTGATGAAGCCAAAATCATGCACACTGGACCGTTAAACGTCAGGGGGAAAAATGTTTTAATTAAACTAACAAGGCCTACCTCAGAGACTGAGCCACAATGTTTTCACATATCGTCAGACAATGGGTCACCCTGTCCTTCTTTGTAGTAGCCTGTTCTTTTTTCCTGTGAAAGAAGAAAGATGGAGGGCATGAGTAGAAGCAACCAAAAGCAAGAGGGAGTAAAAGAAAGAGAGGGACAGAAAAAGAAAGAGAGAAGGTTTGGAGAAAACTATCGTGTTCGCAGGCAATGTCAGTGCCTTCATGCAAGTCCAGAGCCAGAAATCTCCCATCTCAAGATGGAATCTTAATTTAATCTCTTGCTAATCAGCCAAACAGAACAATGACTGGAATACTAAATACAAGAAGTCAGTGCCACTCATTGTCCTCTGATAAAATAACAGAAATGTCCATTTCAAATGCTTTGAAGCTATTCCATATCTAATCATTAAGCTCATATTTAAGTGAAATAGCAGTAGCATGACTCAGGTAAGAGCCTGTGGAATGTACTGTTGGCTTCAGGGTTTCATAAGGTTGCTGAGTCGATTGAGCATCGGAATCCATGGTTATGACATCATTGCATCATCTAACAGTAAATGCATGCACCAAACCTAATATAGAATATGTAGATGTAGAGTATAAGGGTAAATGGTAGGTACAGATTTAAAGGAGCTGCTGTTTCCCTTTGTGTCATATGCGAATAAACATCAATTATTATCAGTCATTACATAATTAATCAAATAACCTGATCTCCTTATAGAAACCTTCTGAACAGTCTACATACAAACAACAATAAAAGATGCTGTGGACTTCATGCGGATGAACATGACCTGCCACTGTACTGATCTCATGTGACCGTAACATGTCAGATGAATAAACTTTAGTCAGACTTCCTCAGGACTTGCTGCCCTGTCGCATTGAGAAGGGAATGATAATCGTATCATCCAACGCCAGGCAGCTGCAGCTTTGGCACCACAGCTGCTTTCCACCGATGCTCAGTGCGTGATGGGAGAGACCTGCTTTCCTTTTAGATACAGTAATTCCTTGTAGATCAAAACATATTCTGGATGATCGCCTTCAACTGTGTAGGATAGAGGGCGATACCCATTTCATACAACAAGGTAGATAACATACTGTTTGACATTAATTATACCTCTATCAATTAGTTATACCACTCAGAAAGGGGGAAATTGACAGAGTAGGTATTGCTGAGAAGGGATAGAATTGTTTTAGGGACCTCTGGGCTAAAACCATTGTAGCACCACGGAAAAGTCATATTCATAACATGACAGATCCCTATGACGACAATGCAAGGTCTCTCTATTCATATTATATTACCTTGCCTGTTTTGACTTTCCCCTGGACATTTCCCTTTGTCGGACTAAAAGGATTTGGATCATCCTGTCTATTACCTTCTGTTAGAAGTGAACTATACATTTGAAGAGACGGTGCTGTCATTGCTGAAAGAACCTGGCATGTGACTGACATGCTTCGTTTCCTGAGCAGCAGCATAACAATAACAAGGCATACAGGCCGGATTGTTGCAGGACCACTTGCTCCACTGATCACGATGGAGTAAATGACGTGAGTGCATCAAAAGGGCAGTGAATGCAGCATTTCTACTACCTGCCTCCTTCTGTAGCGTTACATGCCAAATGTGACATCACTTTGGTTACGCGTCTTTTCAAAGAGCCGAGGTTAACTCATGACACAGATCTGAACTGATCATTCGGTCCTTGACTCCTTTTGCAGGTGCGTGGGTATAGATTTGCGTAGCCTCGATGTAAGCTATCATTCAGCTGCTGTGATCCTCCGAACCTGTGTAGTTAACACATGAGGTGCGTAACGAGGATCGGAGCTTCGGCATCTGTAGCTACAGTGTCTAGCAAGAAGCTATTGTACCAAGAGATACCTAAATAGCAGCTGCGACTCTGGTTCCCAGCTTGTTAGCGTAGCTAGCTTAATGCTAGCTCCTAAATATGAGGGGTGCTAACGTTAGCTAGCGAGCTAAGCTTCGCCGTCCAGCCGAGCGGCGGCTAGCCCTCGTTAGACTAAAATCCACTCACTGTCTCTGGACGAGCTCCTCGGCGGTCGGTGGCCCCTGCTGCTGCTGAAAGGACTTCAGGGACTCGAAGGCCTTCATCAGTTTCTCCATGGTGGCCATTTTAGCAATCAACAACTAAAAAAAGCTAATATTTACTCTGGGAGCTAACGGGCACAGAGGGGGCAGGTTAGCCGCACGGAGCGAGCACAGCGGGGCGTGGAGCGGCCAGAGCGCTAACACTGCTCGCGACAGCTACCGCCGGCTCTCCGCTTCCTCTTCACGAACAAAGTATCTTATTCCTTCGCGCTGTTATTCCCGAGTGAGCGAATCGTTTGTCGGTGACGAGCCATCTCCGATGCAGCGTCGCGTTCCCCCGTCAAATCTCACCGGGAAGTGGAGTCTGTGACAGCTTGCATAGAAGGGGCGTGGTTCAGCCTCAACGGCCAATTAGGATGCGTGTTTACCCTGAGTGACTTGGGGGGACACCAATGGTTGCCTGTGACACTGTTTCACCCTGTTGTTATTGTTGCTGTCACGGGACCCTGAAATCCAGATCGGTACAAATAGAGATTTGTGAAACAGTTATATTGTAGCAGGGAGATCAGTGGTGAGTGGGAGGAGGCGACAAGGGAATTAGACCAAAGAGGATGGAGATCTAACTTTATCTGACACACTGAGTTTATTATTACCATCATTCAGACTGGATGGTGGCAGAGGATGAATGAAGACTACAGTCAATTATAAAGAAATCTATAACTTCAACAGGTCATCAAATCTTATTTAATGTGTATAGTAAGTACTAGTAGTTGGAGCTTAAATGAAGTCCCACCTGCAGCAGCTATCTTCTACTGCAGGGGTCCCCAATACTCCAATAATCGCAAAGGATATGGATATGAAATACATCATCTACAAGCACATCTCACAGTATTCATTGTATTTGTTGTAAATTGACATTTATGCAACTGATGCTGTCACTTATTTGTCATGATCACATGTAGTTAGTGGGGTTGAAGACATGTTATGTGCATAGCTTGATTTTAAATTCAAAAACAATTTATTTAATTTTTAGTAAGAAATTATGGCTAAAATGTTTTAGTGTTGTTTTTAAACAGTATGTGTTGTTCTGTGAGCCTGTTTCTGTGTCTCACAACACCCCAGGTGGTCCTGACACTTTTTGGGAGTCCCTGCTCTAATGCAATCAGTGCAGTAGCATATTGTGCCTTGGACACGACACAGGTTATAGCAGCATGAAACTATTTTCCGTGTCTAGTCCAATTTATTCGCAGCAAACCACAACATTAAATATGACACAAGTAAGTCAAGACAAAAGGTTTTTTTTATACAAATGGCAGTGTATTATTTCATAATTACAAATGTCAGATATGGTACAACAACCAGTGATACAACTTGTACAATAATTAACAATGACTGCAGTGGTTGAACGACATGACTGTACAGATACAAAAAAAGAAGAAAAGAAAAGAAGTCCCAGGCCCAGTCTGAACACCCATAATGCATTTTCCCATTGCTTCCTTACTTGAAAAAAAAGAAAAGAAAATAAATCACTTCACTGTCACATCTGGACAAAATCCTGGAGAATTTCCAGAATTGTATTGGTGGTTATCCCTAAACTAGACTCAGGTGACATTAAGGAACTGAGGATCTCTCACTTCTAACCGGTGCTAGCGAGCATCATCCCATTTTGTAGGGAGACGCACTTGCCATCAGCGCCTTGGAGGAAGGCAGGAGAGCAGGAATGCTTGTTGTGTATTCAAACTGGGCTAATTCAGCTGGTCACCATGCCATTTATAAGGTTTTCTCAGATACCAGTGAGATATGTTGGCACTAGAAGGTCATAATTTACATATATAAGGAACCTGAAGTATTACAAACCAATACATGCTTGAGTAATAAAACATATGTATTTTTTTTTTTTAAACAGGCATTAAAATGCACTTAGTGCGGACATTCAAAACTGTTGAACTGTTGAAATTCCTTTATGTGAGGGAATTTCTCTTAGAGCGGACGGAAGGATAAAGAGGTTGAAAAAAGGTGGGATGTCAGAAAATAACTAATAATTGGCACATAGAATAAAGGCTGTCAGTCTTTCTTTAGTAAATTCTTCAGCAAACGAAACAAGTTCGATTTACTAAAATGTCGCTTTTGGTATCATTGGCAAAAAAAGTTAAAGACACTTCCTATATAATCATTGTCAAAACACACCATAGTGCAATGAAACGGAAAAGAACTCAACTTTACTGCTGTATGGGTGGTATGACAGTAAAGTTACTCCAAACAATGACAGAGGCATGGCAGGCAAACACATTTGTTTCCCTGTGAGTGTGTGTGTGGTAGAGCTTAGTTACATGTTAGAAATACATCATTTACAAGGTTTTTGAGGCTAAAGAGCTAAAAGGCTAAAATCTACACTGGCAAGAGAAATCAGCTTTAAAATGTGCCTGAGAGCAACAACAACAAAAAATTAAGGAAACACTAAGGAAACTCAAGTAACGAAAGCCAGCAACAGCTAGATGCAGCCGTTCGATTCCTGATTTTGATAATGGAGTGTGCAACAAGGGGAGGAGGAAAGAAAAAAAACATTTAAAAAAAAAAATTAAAAAAAATCACAAAATCAGCAAACCGCAGACTCTCCAAACAGACGGGGGACTCTATGCGTACCATTTCAACTGCAGGTCATCTCAAATGTTGGAAATGTGTTCAAGCCCCCAAATGATTTTGAAATGTTGTGCTGACAAAAAAAGGCAGGCATCGCTTTTTTTTGTGGAGAAAAAAAATAGAATCAGATTATGAATGAATCCTTAATGTAACTCAATTCTTACAGCACAGGGCTAATTTACTTCAATGCATTAGACTGACCAAAAGCTGCATTAGCATACAGTGTAATATACACACACAAAGCTAACATGTCCAGATTGGATATTCACAGCATTAAAACAGGTGATTGGGAGTATACAGCATCTTTCTCATGAAGCAAAATGGCATCAGAAATGCAAGTGAGAGCAGAAAAAGTAATCCTGTGTATTACATGGTCGGGCAATGTACAGAGCATGTATTTGTTCATGAATGGTTAAACTGAAAGGTAACCAAACTAAATGCATAAATATTGTAGCAGTGAAAGTGGTCAAGTGTTTCTCCTGGTCGACTCTCATACAAGCAACTTTCTGATGTCGTTCCTCTGAGAGAACAACATCCAGGACTTCAAAGCAATAATCAAAGATGGCCACTTGATCATGATCACAAACACAGCTGAAGCCACTGGATGTTACTAGCGTTCTACCAGCAGGATAAGAGGTCAAAAGGGATTGTGCTATCTACGATCAACAGGCAGAGGCCAAAGCAGGCTGCGTCTCGACTGTGTGCACAGGCTAATAGCTGTTGACAGCTGGATCATTGGAAGTCAGATTGATGCATCAGCAATTAGTTTTCTCGATGATGCTGCAGGTCAGATCTAATACAGTGGCATCATTGTCCTCATCCTCAGCTGTCCCCCATATGTTCCAAGTCATTCTCCGTTCAATCACTCATAGGCTTTCTAGTGTACAAAAAAAATAGCAGAAGCAAATTACTAAGAAGTTTCAAGTGAAAGCATTTCCGCTCTGCACGGAGCAATGACACAGAAAAGCTAGGTAGTAAGACAAAAGCATGAGGAGGGGGTGATACAGGTCACCGAATCATGTTCTGCCTGAGTGAGCAATGTAACAGACGTTTACTCAGCAGCTGCGCGCCCAAAGAAAACACTGCGCATCTGAGTTTGCCTCTCTGGAAAGGTTTTTGGAGAGGTCCAGGAATGATAATCAGGTTGTGTGTCACGCAAACTGACCTCCACAATATGTCCCTTGTATTTGTAGGGATACTTAATGTTGCGCGCGCTGACGAAAACATTTTCAGGAAGAAATCCAGCGTCTCTGCTAGAATGGAGCAGGTCCAGGCCACTAGCTGATGCTCAACTACGCAGGCCGTCCATTCCACCACAAACTGCCTAACTGGACTGAGGGAAGGATCTTAGTTTCCTAAAGAAAAATGTGGAGAGCTGGGAAATATGTGGGAAGGTTTAAGCAGCATGGCCCTAACACAGCAACGTAAGACTGGATTAATTTAGATCTACGCCCAATCAAATCTACCTGAGCCTCAATGGGTCGAAAGGCTAAAGGATAGTTCGGGATGGGTTTGGACCTGATGTGCTCAAAACATGTCACGTTGGTCAAATCAATGACAAACATACAGCACATATAAAAACAAAAAAGGCCTTATGCTACATTGAGAAAAAAACAAACAACTGGTACTGTGCTTCTTAAAAAACTCCCCAATACACATTATCCATACTCATTCCAAAAAGAAAGGAAAAAAAAAAAATGTAATGTATGCATTCAAGTGGTACTTTTATGGCTTTTTGTACAATACAACCTTTAGTGAAAATATACATCTAGACATAAATTCAAGTACAAATGTACAAAATCTTAAAACTCATACTTTTTTCTTTAATTATAATACACTTTTAATACAGCTCATAAATACAGGTCAACATTCACTGAGTTCCTAAGATCTGCGCTTGGTTGGAGTTTGTGGTGAAGTTCAGCGGCGAGGGGGGGGGCGGGGCGGGGCTAACCAGCGGGTTGAAGGGAGTGGTTTAAAGTCGCGAGGGCTCTCCGGTCTCATCATCACTGTAACTGCTCTTAAAACAGACCTGGGGAGAACCAAAAGGTCAAAATATATCACTACTATCAGCAACTCTCACCATTTTGCCATCTCACTTGTGAAACAAATGTTGCCATGATATCTAGAACACCGTCCATGACTTGACCACGTTATGTAATTCTGAAGCAGGTGTCCAGCACTTAGACACAGACACTCTGAGCATGTTAGAAGAAAACGTAAGGCATGAGATGGAAACAAAGATTCTTCTGTTATTGCACTTTCCTCTATAATAGAAATATTAAATAAAACATTAAGCAATGTAATACGTTGTCCGTTTAAATGTTTTTCTGTACTAACCCTTCCTTGATTGACAGCTGATGGTGTATTCATTTTTGTCTTAACTAAGAAGATCTCAGTGGATCTTGGATTGATATTCGATGGAGGGTGGAGTGCCTTCAAATACGTCAGTGACACGCTCGTAGACCATTTACACATGGTGGACATTTTCCGCTGACATCACACTCAGGGTGGGAAGCTCAAATCCTGATGTTACAGAATAACATTGTACTGCTGTGATTAGTGTTCATGAGTCATATGAATAGTATGTCTGACAAACAGATTTTACAGTCTGGAGGGACATATCGACAGCTCAGAAGCTGTGATTAAATAGTATTTAGCTACTTCCTAGCTATGAGGTCGGTTTTAACTTGAAATATCAAAGCTCATCTTGGACAGATGTATTTAAGACTCGAAGTAAAATGGACTGGTAATCAAGCTGGCAACTTAACACTAACTGTCATGTTATTGCACTACAGTTTGGAACAATCTGCCACAAGAGATGAGACTGGCAGAATCAGTTAGCGTTTTATCTCCCTTTCATAGGACACATCTTTATAGAAAAAGATTTTATCACTTTTATTATTTGTATCCGCATTATTTTTATTTATTTACTCCGTTTGTGAACTTCATATTGGTTTTGGAAAGCACTGTGTTACTTGTATTGAAAAATGCTATACAAATAAAGTTACATTTATTATAATTGGAAAATACAGGAAGGGACGTGCAGAGGGATAAGCAAGGGACAGAAAATTTCCCATTGAGGCCTTATTCCAACTAACACAAATGGACTCTGGGGTTGAGGAGTAATCTTTTCACATGTGGAGTTTGGACAAGGCCTCGGAAAAAAAGGGAGGAAAGAAGTAAGAGAGGAAGTACCTTAGCCCCCACCCCCTCGAACAGTTGCCGGAGCACTAGCACTTGCCTCTCTTCTGAACAGGCGGTAGAAGAAGCCTCTCTTTGGTGGAGGGTTGGGCCGGTTTATGTCTAGGTCTGAGCACAGGGTCCCATCCGTCTCGTAGATATTGATTTCTTTAAAGCACTCCATCTCGATCATCTGCAAAAGACGAGAGGTCCTGTTATGAAGCCTGATACTTTTCACTCTCAGATTTTAATTCTACAACAGACATGTTAGTTTGCATTAGGTGGGTTTGTTTATCTGCAACCTTCTTTGCAGAAAACCTTCAGTATATCCATCGGGTTTACACATGTAGGATGTAAATCATCAACACCCCACCGACTTTAATCATTCAGAATTAACTGTAAATGAGCATCAACCACAATTTATCCTCCTACATTGATACATGTATCACTATGACACCACCCGTGTTGTACTGTGAGACTGAACAATGACATCATCGGAGAGGCCTGGGTGTGCAGTACCTCATTCTGCCACGGGATGGAGACACTGCCTGTGACAAACTTGTGGTAGAAGTCGTCATCTGTGGGGTCAAGGTTCACGCCTTTGACAGTGGAAAACTGCTCAATGTCCAGGACGTCTTTACAGTACACGGCCCGCGGCTGAAAGAGAGAATGAGACGTGATTGAATGAGAAAGAGGGAGATAGACAGAAAAGTGTTAAATGCGCGTGTATTTTGAACGAAAGGGGGAAAAAAGGATATTTGACAAACATATAAATCTTAACACAACTGGGCCTCTGTGTTTCTAATGACTTCAGTGTGGTTCTACTGACCGGAATTACCCAAAATAGAATTGCAGATAACACTATCTACTTTCAGCTATCGATTTAAGCTCTCGGGTCATTCACTCTCCCTCATAGACTCTATTTTTGACACTGAAACTGTGATGACTCTTTCTATGAACAGCTTTGTTATGCTAGTCACAAGTCTGTGAGTGCAGCACGAAAGCTAGCGGTTATTTTTGTTGAACTACATCCATTTGTGATGTCTGCAATAATTGGTTCCATCCGCCACTTTGGGATTTCATACAACAACACTGAAATCGTACGACCACACCTCATCAGCCTCTCTGGCTTCCCTGATCACTGGTCTTATACTGGAAGTGTTTGTTTACTTGTAACAATGGTATTTCCTGTATGCTGATTCGCAGCTCAACAAGGTTTCAGGCTACAAGCTGTGAATTGAGCTTGTATGTACAGTGGAGTGCATGCTGGGAGCTTGTGAGTGTGTGAGAGTAGTTCTTACATCTGGGCTGAAGGGAGGGTCCAGAATGCCTGCCTCCAGGCGTTTGAAGTTGATGTTTCTGAAGATCGGGTTCTGCTTGACCTCAATGGCCCCGTGACCCAGGCAACCTAGGCGCTCCTTGGGGTCCTTGACCAGGAGCTGATGCACAGGAGGAGGATGAGGAAGAGTGAATACATTTAATTCTCTAAAGATGCGCGTGTGCCCAAATGTCTCTGGTAGATATATTATAGCTAAACGTGATACTAATTTCTCATGTAGAATACCATAAAACTATTAAAGCCCTTTTCTCTGACGACAAATCACACACCCATGGAGGTGGTGTTGGACAACTCATGAGAGTTTTATGACCAATTTCTCCAGTACATCATATACTAAACACCCATGGTCCATAATGTGTCTGATCCTAAATAATCTAATGAAGACCAATACAAACCAGTATATAATGCAACCCTATGATGGATGGAGTTCGAGTTTGTCTCTCTAAGAGCTTCTCGATATTATTACCAGCATACCACCTACAGGACAGCAGGCTTATAAAGTGGATCAGTGGATACTCTCACTGGCCCTTTCGGCATCTAAAAGCTGAGGGCTTTCACTGACACATATCCTCTCACTTTCTTCAGCACATCTCGTATATTTACCACTTTGTTTGCTGTTGTCCTTGTGCAATCCCTTCTTAATTTACACCAGGGTTCAAAGCAGACTCTCACTCTAACTTTCCAATCCTGACGACTTAGATCACTTTATTCTTGGCTGCGGTAAGAGCCACCGCTCCCTGGCTTTCTTTATTATCTAACTCCCATTCTTGCAGAAACCTCTCTTCTCCCCGCTCAGTCCACCACTGCTCTTCTACCCAGGGGAACCTTTGAATCTGCTTGAACCTCGGGTCAGAATGTTCCACCGCGTCACACAAATAAACTCAGTGGCTCCCTCTTGGATCACAAAGTTTCTGACATTGTATAGGACAGAGAAGGTGAAAGAGCGATGGAGTTGTAATAAACCTTTGCTTTCCTTTAATTTGTACTAATCAATATTTTACCTTAACTTTGAAATGTTATGTGTGCGTGAAATGTTCTTGTGGTGTTGTATAATGGCAGCCCAGCAGTGTGATCCATCAGCTCTTCAGAGTATTTAAACCTCTTTCCGCCCTACTGTTTGAGTTTTTCAGTTTCTGAATTTAGCATTTCAACTTTTAAAAGATCATAATTATAATAATCTTTTTCAGTGTGGAGGAATTAGGAATCCCAAAAACCATTGCAAACCTACAAGTTGGCCCTCACTAACACTACACTCCATTATATGATCAGATTTTTACCCCTTTGGAAACAGCATGTGAATAAAACACAATGTAATAAAACACAAACATGTTTTCCTTAAAAGGACAAAATTATGGCTAATAATGAAAATCTCTATTCCGAAATTGAATGGGAGTTTTAGCTCTATATATCTGTTAAGTTAATAGTTTGTTCCACTGCCCTCAAGTGGCCGAAAACATTGTGTAGAAGGGTTAAATTACATTTATTTGGGAATAGGGACTGGTGGCTATTGGCTTGATTGATTGATTTTATTTTATTTGGACATGGACATGACAATGTCATTGGACGAACCAGATGCATTGTTTACAGTGTATTAGCATAAATGCTAGTTTACAACAAGGCTTGTGATGAAGAAGACATTTAGAAAACAACTTAACTAATAAAAACTTCAGATATGACACAAAAGAAAAGACTTTTCAGTATTCCTTTCTGAAAGTTATAATGTCCTTTCCTTCCATTGTCCTCTTTTCCCATTCATCCAGCACTTCCATCCTCTTATGCTCACCTGTCTACAGATGTCCTTCGCCTCCTCTGAGAACTTATCAGAGTACTCCTCCGGGTCCTCGCGCACTCGCCTGTCCACCTCCTCCCGCTTGACGCGCTCCTTGCGCTTGCGGAAGGGCGACTGGCCCTGGATCATCTCAAAGATCAGGCAGCCCAGCCCCCACCAGTCCGGGCTGAAGTTGTAGCTCTCGTTCTGGATCACCTCAGGAGCTGAGGGAGAAATGAGGGGGAAGAAATTAAAGATCTAAGACTGAGATACAGATGCAGATGAGTTGTGGTGCTCATGTGGTGTCAGAATAATTGGAAAAAGAAGTTCTCAACTGGGAAAATTCAAAAACGCTACATCAACATTTTAGTACTGGAGTTGCAGAATTGCTGACGTCATCACTTGTAAAACAATTAACATAATTTTGCACTTAACTCTAAACAACCGCTCTTCAATTGACGTTGTTGAATGCTACACTTTTGTCACTTGCAAACTGTACGTCAATCTCTCACTCTTTAAGCCAGGGCAGACATTTTTACTATTAATGTGCACAGTGTCTCCAAACACATAAATACAACACAGAGCGTCTATGTTTTTTCCCAAATTCCAACTTCAAAGCACATGATCACACAGACTTCAGAACAATGACTTCCAAACTCAGGAAATGGGACCTTCCGAGGAGCATGTGAAAGCACGGTTGGCAAAGGATGGTTGTATTGAGGTAAAAATAATGAAATTGGGTAGAAGAGGGTATCAGAGAGATATTTGAGCAAAACCTGATTTAATAAAGTGACCATGTGTGCTAATGCTCGCTTTCAACTTTAATAAAGTTTTTTATTTTATTCTTACCCATGTATCCAACAGTCCCCACTCTCCCTCGTATCGTCTCTGCTTCAGGGATCTGAACAGCAAGGCCCAGGTCCGAAATCCGAATGTGTCCTAAACAAGAACCACAGATTCACTACCCAGTGGTGGTGGTGGTGGTGGTGTGCATATTTCAATAATCACTTACACTTCTTTAAGTGATGTACAGAGAAATATAATTAGATTTCTGGGACTTCCACTGTCCTGAGAAACCACTAATAAGTAGCAAAGGTCGAAGCAGAAGTGCCCTGACAACAATCATATTATGCTAAAATGTATATATACATATATACATACATACATACATATAAGTGGTTAAGACAGAGAATAAAAAGAGTAAATGTTTCGGAGCGACAAAGAGGAGATTCCTCTATTTCAAGATAAGACCATGTCTCAGAGAAGAGAAAATACAGTAAGAGTATGAGTCAGAGGAGAGAGCGTGATGTGAGAAACTTGAGGAGAGGAATATTCGGCCTGAGAACGATGGGCAGACATTTTGCTGTGGTGCAAGCACATTACAAATTGGGCTCCTTACAAAACTGTTCACTTGTTTTGAACATTGTGAGCTAAGTGTTTTGAGTTTCAAATAAACAGTGGAAAACAAATAATATTCTCAAGCCAAGAAGTTTGCCCACATATTGGCTCACTATGGTCTTAACTAAACAAGAGGGGAAAAAAGAATTGGAACTTACCGCGATCATCAAGAAGGATATTTTCAGGTTTCAAATCCCTGCCAGAAAAGAAGGGCACATTAGTGAGAGATACACAAAACCCTGGATAAATAGTTGTACTCGTCATTAGCTTGTCTTTTAGTGCCTGTGTGCTTTCTGTTCTTTTACAGTCTCTCATTAGATTAGATTATTAAATAGATTAGATAACATTTATCTTAATTTGCTTTATCTGTGACAAAATGTGTAATGTATGGTACTGAGCCACTGAGGATTTAAGCTCGTTGGTCATTGTTTTGTATTAAACCCCCCTCAAAACTCATCAATTTGTTTTTCTTGTCATTTAATAAACATTTAATTATCATTTGTTTTATTAATCATCGCAGGTAATGTAATGTTTGACAAAAGTAAGATACCAGACGTTTGCCATTTATTGTATTATTATAATATATATGAAAACCGGGTCACTTCATGAATGCCAACCTTAACCACAGTACTAACAGTGAGGTTTCTTATAACACACGTGGACATCAAAGAATACCGTGTGTGTTTATGTGAATATGTGGGGCGTGTGTATGAGGGAGCATGTGTGTTCTAGGAACATCAGGGTTTATGTTGACATTACTTTGAGGTTCCATTGAGTGTGACACACCTCAGTGAAATCAGAAAAACATTAATCCAGTCACAGGTCATCATTCAAAACGTTATTTTATTCTTCTTCTTTAAAATATCTCTCCTATTAACACCATGGCTGGGTCAGAGTGCCGACAGACATTTCTTGAATGTTTTTTAAACCTCTTGCATTGTTACACCAAATTACGTCTCTTGATATAAGGGATATCCCACTGATTCCCTACTGCTCATCCAGTAGTGATCTCATGACTTCAATATCTCAGATCTCACATCTTCCATGACGCATTGGGATTAAATCTTTTCATTTCATCCTTACTGTCTGTGCTTAAAACATTTCAATCTCCACACCCATTTTAATACAAATGTCAAGCCCCAAACCTAATCTGAGATATCTCTAATCCCATTTAAATGTCTTAATTCAGATATTTTCTCTCAGCCACAAAATAGTATACATGTGTTCACTTTTCACAAGCTAGGTCTTAATAATCGGGACAAGGAGGTTTGCGTGCCAACTAATGTTGCTATGTTATAATCCCTACATGTTGCTTTAGTCACAGTGAGGCAGGGTAGCGGCGAGCAGAAAGTGGCGTGGTTACACTATTTAAAGTCAACGCATTCCATGCTTAGTGCAATATTTGTGGTGCCATGTTGTGTTGTAAGTGTATGCATACCTGCAGTCACCGCCTAAGATATTGAAATAAATGACAAATCATCAAACTTCATTGTCATCTTGAGGTAATTATAAATTTAATCTGCCCATGTTTACTTTCTCAAAATTTTGGATTATTCATTTTAAGATTAAGTGGGCCTTTTAAATCTTGATTGACATGATCTTGGTATTTATAATAGCCTTAGCCAAACCTCAACCAGTGTCGGAAAATTACTTTGGAAATTCGCTACCAACAAGCCATTTCCTACATTAGAACAGTATGCAAGCTTCTGAGTAAGTCTGAAAACTTAGTATGAAACAAAAAACATGTTAAATGCAGACTATTTATGGTTAAATAGTACACCAGAATATACTATGCAACTTAACTACAGAGGGAGTTAAGTATGGAAAAAAGATAGGGCTTGGTAACATTCACATGTTAACAGTACCGCTGTGAGTAGGTAACCTGAACTTCATGTGAAAAAGTTGAACAGAGCTCCTTTAAATTCCAGGACATTTAGACAGTTTTAGGCAACTTCATGAAGTGCTTCTGGGCCTGTAAACCTCACAATGTCCCCTGAGAAAAAGAACCTTAAAATACCCCAAGCATTTTTCCTAAAGCCTCCATATTGACGTGAGAGAGTACATATGGCCCACAGGACCTTAAAATGTTCAAAACAAAGACATGATCATGGAACAATAATAAAATGATATATGTTTTTGACTTGACAAAGCATCTTCACCTGGCCCAAAGTGTTTCTAACCCATGTGTGACCTTTACCTGTAGACTATCCTCTCACGGTGAAGGTCCTCAAGGCCACAGCAGATCTCAGCAGCGTAGAAGATGGCCCTCTGCTCGTCAAAGCCAGAGTTGCCCATGTTGTAGATGTGAAACTTTAAGTCACCGCCATTCATTATGGTCAGCACGAGGCACAGCGCATCCTTGGTCTCATAGGCATATGCTAGACTAACCTGGACAGGGAGGCAAATTTGGGGGAAGCGATAACAAGGGAGGTGAGGGTCGAGTCAGGGAAGAAGTCGGTGTAGAAGAGGACAAGAAGAGAGAGAGTGGGGAGAAGGAGGAGGAAGAGGGAAGAACAGTGGTAAGAGACACAGTGGCTAGAGGAGCACAATATTTTTCAATTGGTTTGGTTAATGCCCAAATTATTGGTCCATTATCCCACATCACAGTCTCAAGAATGTATACAAAGAAAAACGGGGGCGATACATCACAGATATGGAAAACCAGAAGCTTCCTCTCCATTCATTACTCCATCGCTCATGTCCTGTCCCTCTAATCCAACCATCTATCTCTCTTTTCTCCCTTCATTCCCACCAGCGTCCACTTTTCCTCCTCCCCCCTGTGGTTCAATGACATGCAGGGTATTGTGAGTGTGCATGTGCCGCTATGTACAAGCAGGATGTTGCTGCCACTGGGAGGAATCCCATCTGCTAAAGAGTATGTCGTCAGATTTGGACCACACACACACGCAAACACACACATTAACGAATAATAAAATAAAATCTATAATTCCAAAAAGCCTCGCAATAATGAAAAAAGCTGTTTAACTGTACAATCAAAATGTCGTCTACTTGCTCTCCTGCGATAGGAGAGCATCCATTAGCTCACTGGAAATGGCTTTACTCTCAAAGGAGGTGAATCATAACATCACAACATGTGTGGCCCCCCCCAGAGTTTTCTCAAGTAATGAACACGACAGTTATGGACATTTCTCATGTTCAATTGTTCACTGATAAAATTAGATTTTCTTGTGTTACTATGTGATCAGTTATGTAATAATCTTTTATGGAAAAATCTTGTATTGTTCAATTTAAGAAGCGTTTAAATTGTTAAATATATTTGACCAAACTGGCAACTGCAAAATACACATACACGCACCCACATGCAAAATATGTGGATGGGTTATATCTTAAACCAAACAGTATGTATTGACTAATCGTATGCACTGATAAAAAAAATAGGTAAAGAAGAATAACGAGAGAGAAATGAGGGTTTTGAGAGAGCACTTGACTCTTCTCCTTGCTACTGCTGTTTGGTCAGTGTTGCTAGGCAACAGAGCGGCTCTCGTAGGTAGAGAGGCACATGAAGAGTCATCAGTTCTGCCTGCAGCACAGAGAAAACACACACACACACACACACACACACACACACACACACACACACACACACACACACACACACACACACACACACACACACACACACACACACACACACACACACACACACACACACACACACACACACACACACACACACACACACACACACACACACACACACACACACACACACACACACACACACACACACACGAGTGGGCTTGTTACAGAACCTCAGACTAGCAGATCGTGTCACCTGGGATTGGCAAATGGTTCTGTGTGTGTGTGTGTGTGTGTGCATGCCCATACATGTCTCTGCCATGACTCACTCAAAACGAGGACATGCAGCATAGCTCATGCGGCATTTGAAACAGACTAATCCAACACGTAGTAGAACCCAAACACAACCGTTAGCTTCTCATAGAGAATACACAGAGAGACAGAGAGACTTTGGGGGGGGGGGCTCTTTTACAGTCTAGGTTATTGTACTAGAGATCAATAGCACAGTTCTGTAGTTACACCATGTTCTACAGTATGTACAAATATTTAAAGTACACACACTCACACCCACAGAACAAAAATGATCCCTCTACTTTCTCCTCAACGTGTTCCAAAAATGTTAAATGAGCACTTGCTGCAATTTCTTGTCTTTGGAACAATCATTTTTCTGGGGGAACCAGGACGTTGAGCCAAAGCTAAGTTTTCTTTTCCTGCCTGAGCACCTGAGACGTTTCTTGTGCGTACAGTTGGACAAAATGGAAAGAGAACCACAGCACTACTTTTCCAAATGCGTCTGAGTCCGGGTGTCAACATGTTCCTTTAAAGGAGGATTTAACTTTTTATACACAGCAAGTGACAAGAAGAGGACGAAGGAATATTGATACATGAGGAACATGTATAACTTCAAACACAGTAAGAGGTAATAGTAGTTTCAATGATTCATGACATGGAAATTAAAAACTGTAAAATGTTAAACTTCTACTCTGATTCACTAAAACTTCATTGATTGTTGTGTTTTTGTCTCAGGAGATGAAACACTGACAAATAGCAGCTCTTGCTTATCATTTATAAAATAATTTTTTGATAGAATACCAATTAACAATGCTTTACATGTTATAGTTGACAAATTAAACCTTCAGGGTCATGAAATTTTCCTATAATCTGTTCCCACAGTTTCATTTTACAGGTTAACGGACTATTAGCTGTAAACTCCAGCCCTTCAGTGGAGGGCTTTGGTGCAGCATGGAAGAAATTAAAAGCTAGGTGACTCCCTAAAAAGCGTTCAAGCTTGGCATTACAGCAGTGGCCAAAAACCACTGCTTACTCATGATTATGGCTCAATTTATAGAAATCTTCCATTGGAAAATCAGCCAAGAGCAATGCCACCATTAAGAGCTTGAGGCATTGGGGTACAGTGGCAGGGTAATGATTTTCTATCTTTGGGTTGGTGCACATCATGTGTACACACTGTACTTACTCATTCTACATTTAGCTGCTCTGCTTGGAAAAGCTTTGAACTTTTTTACCTTCCTCTGAATCCTGTGGTCAACTATGCTAGTGACATTTTTCCCTATTATTTAATGTGGTTGGATGACCAGGGAAACCAGTTTAAACAGTGTTTCCCAAATGAGCGTAGTAGCAATTCTATTATGAAATTCTTTTGTAATTTGTTCATGGAAACAGCTGCTTATATACCATGCCCAGGTTACTTCTGTGACATGCAGTTTTCTTCCGATTGCAGGCCTGTTTTTTTCTGGCCTCAAATAAACTGAGTCAATTAGTAACGGGTATCTGATCTTCATATTTTAAAGAATCTTTACAATGGGCTTTTTTCAGTTTAAGGTGACTCTATACCAGTATTTTTGAGGAATCCAGCCATTAGTGAAATCAGGATGTAGTAAAAAGTTCAAATCAGACAAATAGAAAGTAAGTGTGTGTGCGTGTGCGTGTGTGTATTGTCAACCAGTAAAGCTGTTTTCAGACATGAACCAAAGAGAGTTTCCACACATTTGGATTTGCAAATTGTCCGGAGTTTGCCTTTCACACATGATTAACCCAACAGGAGATTCTCGAGCGTTGAGGTGGGGGGTGATGCAGCAGGCACGGCAGGAGATAATGAATGAATTCCGCAGCAGAGATCACATATCTTTGTTTACAGCTCATGGACACCAGTGTCGGCCCACATCACCAAAAACTCTCTCAAAATCTCAGTTGGATGTCTTCGACGTGTATGGGGTCGCTTTTCATTTAGATATTTGCATTCATTTTTGCATCTGCCAGGTGTTAGAAATATCATCAACATGCCCACTCACTCATCGTACATTCTCCTGAGGATCTCCTGTTGTGTTCTCACATGGGATCATACGGACATTCTCCAGAGTTTTTACTAGGGGACTGGCAAGAGAGTCAGGAGCCGCACACTCAGACATTTGCGTTCTCACATACAGTCCTTCTGGATCATTTTAGGAGATTATCCAGAGTTTGGTGCATGTCTGAAAGCAGCTTAGGTTTCGCTTTTTAACACCATCGGGGGAAAAGTAAGGCCGTAAACAGGTTTCAATCAATTCAAGAACAAATCGACATATGATTGAGGATTGACAGAAAACTCCAAACAAAATTAAACATGGCGTGTCTGCAAAATGGCAGGTTTGCTACGGAAATATAACGTAACAGGGTTCTATGCTGGTCGGAAGAACTAGTCAGATACTGTGGAAAAAGCCTGGCTGCACCTGCAACATAATTATGTCCTTCCTTTTGGGGTTTTGTCACGTCTCTCCACATTGCAACACGTGGAACTTTAAGTCACCGTCGTGGACGTCATTAAACAAACAGTTGAGAGGTCGCAGCAACTGTCTTTGAAGCAGATCAACGGCCTTTGCAAACACGCCATTCATTTTTATTTGCAGGATCCTGGAGTTATAACAAACAACACTCTCACAGACAGCGACAGGGTGCACACACAAACACTCACACAAAGACACAGAAAACAGGTACATTTCGGATGAAAAGGTTGAATAAGAAAAAGGTAGTACTTACTACAAAACTACTGTTAACTTTTTCTAAAATGCGTTTTTCGTTTAGTGCCATTGCTTCACCTTTTCTTTTCTTCACACGTTTCTTTTCCAGCTTTTTACAGGCGTACATCTTACCGGTGGCACGTACTTGGCAGGCACAAACCTGGAAAAACAAGCAACAGGGAATCATTATCACACATGCAGAACACCCTCTAAAAGTGTAACTAATGGAAGTTAATAAGTCACACCACCGATTACTGCAGCGGAGACATAAACAGCGCTGCATTTTAAAGTGTTAAAGGTTACTTTTAGAAATTGAAATCATTAACATCGACATCTAATTTTCAAACTTAGAGGAGGAACATAATGTTGGTTCAGTCTCCGTCAGAAAAACTCTGACAAGGACAACGCCAGGGTAAACTGTAACAGCAACAGCATTACAACATGTATTCCTGATCATTGAGACACTCACCTCGCCAAATCCACCTTTTCCTAGTACTCTGTAATGTCTGAAGGTATTTTTGGTTACTGGTTGCCTGTAGATGAAGAAAGATAGAGAGACAAAATAGGGGGACATAAAAAAATCTGATAAGTGATTTCATTCTTTCAGACCTTGTGCTGTTGCAGACAGAGTAATGCTCTAATATATTATTTATCTGCCCTGATGACTGTTTTTTCCACCCAGCCATTATGCAAACCATCATCAATTATTTAAAAGTCACACAGAAACACTGATTGGCGTCACCACCTTTGTGAGTTGGGCATACTGTAAAGATATAATGCCTATTGTTTTTTGAAAGCATGTTATCAATATGCAATTTATTTTGCATACAATATGTCTAGCAATTATACAGATTACTTTTAAATATATTTAATTCTAATTAATTAAACTCTGCGAGTTTGCTAGCTTGATTATTTTTGTTTACTAAGTTTAAGGAAACATTGGAAAAAATTATTTCCAAAAAAAGTCCAATGTTTAAGCCATCAAATGTTGTTTACTTTTGTCTCTTTCTGCTTCAGAGGCTGAGAAAATACAAGTTGTATTAAACATTGGCAATTCTGCCAGCTATTTAGAAAGCCCTCAGCTTTGAAGTGGGTGTTTTTAAACAACGCTTGGGTTTTAGAATGCAATTCTGCTCTGTACCCCAGACCTGATTGGGTTAAATGAGATTAAGTGTTGCCCTTAGTAAACACAAACATAGAATACACATACTAATTTGAACAAGATCATAAGGGTTATTTTGTATGTTTGCACCAACTACCCACCTCTCCAACCACTTCCACTGCAGGAAGCGAGAGAAGTACATGGACTCATGGAATAAGGAAAATGGAACTCCACTCAGATAATCGCGAACTATTCTGCAGGAAAGGAGAGAGAGAGAGGGGAGTGGTGATTATTTCAAGAACACTTTAATGAGGACGTTGCAATTTACATGTCAACAAGCAAAGAGGGGAAGAAAATAAAACAAGTTCATGTTAGATTTCATGCCCAATCTTCCACTCAGAGTTCACTTGCATTTCCTAGAAAATGCCTTTTAACCTTTGCAATGATTATAAAATGTCATCTTCATCTGACTGCTTCC
Organism: Platichthys flesus; assembly: GCF_949316205.1. Lineage (NCBI taxonomy): Eukaryota > Metazoa > Chordata > Actinopteri > Pleuronectiformes > Pleuronectidae > Platichthys > Platichthys flesus. The sequence goes on from NC_084949.1 coordinate 7,564,199, forward strand.
TGAATCACATGTGTGCATATTTGAATAAATAACTGTACGTTGTGTGTGTGCGTGTGTTAAGGCCTTGCTGGTTGTTTTATGGATCAAAGCCGCTTTCAGTGGAAAGACAGAAAAACTCGTTGTGGATACGTCACGGTGAAAAATGAAAAATGCCTTTGAACAGAAACACTCCTCTCAACTGCAACAGGAAACAGGGGACTTTGGGGAAACCGTTTTATACTGAGCAGGCGGTTCTGTGGAACGCCTTAGTGGAAACGTAAAAGTGGGTGTGAGTATGTCTGGCTTTGTCTGATTATGTCATGTACACTGACGTTAGCAACCAAAAAACCTTGATTTTGTGAAATTCCTGCCCAGACACACGATGACACGAAACACCACTTAACTTCTTTAAAGAGTGGAAAGGTCATGAAATGTCACAGCTTCAACGTCTCCTGGCCAGAAGTCAACCATCAGTCCACTGAGAGTTGTTAGAACATGACTCTTGACTTGACCCCTCTGGCCTCTCATATTAGTGCCCATCTTAACTACGTCGACTTGACCACAGATGTTGTTTGACTACAACACCCTGTTTCCTTAACACAGTCATACCAAACAGGCACGAGCTGAATCAATAGGTAACGTACAACTACCTCTTCAGCTCTATGGATTGTCAGAAAAAAACAATTCAGGTCAGAAAGACAGTTGTGGTGTCTATGGCGACTTAATTCTCTACTGTCCTTGCTGTCAGTGTTGATGACAACCCCAGTTTCCAAATATAAAGACCCATATTTTACACCTTTCTGGGATTTAATTTGAGGTATTTGTACCCCTAAGATGATATATCGGTGGTTTATTGTAATAAAAACAGCTGCAATGTGTATTTCCATGCCCTTTCTTCTGCCTCCTGAGCCTCTCCTCTGATTTGCTTACTGCACTTTGAGTGACATGCGACCAGGCCCATCACACGTCTCATTTCGGCGCATTGATCGATCTCTCTGGTAAACACACTTGAAAGTCCCGTAAGTATGTATGAAGCGGTTACAACAGGATGTTTCTGAACGGTAAGTTACACCATCGTCATGTTTGTTCGAGTTTTAGCAGGACAGTTGGTCATTGTAGGAGTACCCACTCAAGTTTCAGTCCCAAGTTTCACAATGGAGTTTCAGTAAGGAGTAACCAGTTTGTTATGGTTAGCCTGTGGTAGCAAACTAGCTGCTAGCTCTGCAACAAGTCTGCTTGGTGTCGAGTTTGGTGTGGAGGGATGGTGGTGAGGAGCGGGGGTGGTGGATTCGGCGGCGTGACTGGTACCGGGTAACTGAGCTGAGAGACGACTGCAATCCCGAATGACTTCAAATGGGGGAGGAAGTAGGAAACGAAACATATTTCTTAGAATGGACTGAGTGAAAAAGTCTGTGGAGTGACTGTTTTCACACTTTGAGGGTCCTAACTGACCCCTTCAAGTCATTACACAATATGGGCCCTTTAAACAGAGCCCGGCATTTACAAATTGTGGATGTAGCCTGAATGTGAACAGAAAATGTGTTTATTAACAAGAAAACTGATCAGGGCACGTTTAAGACTTTACTTAACGTGTCTTAGTGGGGGAAATGCAATTGGTTATGTGCAATCTTCAAAGAAAATCTTCACATTTGAGTGATGAACTGCCCATTGGAGTGACATGTTTTTACTAAACAATATTACATTAGGAAATTTGCAAATTTATATAACGTTTTTTCTATTGTGGACAACACCACTGTGGTATGAAGGTTCTTTAATTGACATTAGAGTATTTCCAAATAGCAAGCAAGTGATTAAGCTAATACATTGGATATCTACAGACGTAATGAGGCAAAATACTTTATTATGATCCAAAACATGGTGTTTACAAAACAAACACAAAACCTGTGCTGTGCAGCTTTCTCTACTGCTGATCAGTGCAATCACAAACGGTTCTGCCAGCCTACGACACATGACGAAAAACCAAAATTACAAACTTCGTTTCCCTCCTCTACCACCCAGACGCTGAAGAGATGCTCATATTTGGCCTGGAGATTTTCCTTGACCATATTACTTCATCACTAAGGAGAATGTGGAAAGCTGCCTGTGGTTACCAGCAGCGCTGGGGTGGCTGTTCTTGGCAAAAGGGCTGAAGAGTTGAGTTTCAACATGGGGAGCACCCTCTGCAGTGTTAAAGAAAACTGAATTACCGGTATGTCATCGTATATCTATCATCATCTCTCCTGAAGAGATCTTGAGTTTTCTCATATGTCTAAAGGTTTTAAATACTTTATTCTCTGCTGCTCCTCAGCTCTGAGACTTAGTCTACACTAATATCTTGTATCAACGCTCATTTAAAGAAATTATTTTTAATGAAAATCTTGAGCACAGCATACGTTTTTCTATGAATTAAGTTCTTTGTCAACTCTCATCATTAAGCTATTGATTTTTCTTTTTTGGCCCAGAATCTCATCCACATTCTCTTAGGTCAATGAACATTGCAGAGTCTTTTGAGGCAAATCTGGTCCTGGACACTTAAAGAAAGGGGCGCCAGAAGGGCAGGAGCCTAGCAGTGCCTGGCTTGGAGTCGGGTCTCAGACAGACACCACTGGGAGTAGAAATAAAAAAGGCCATAATATGGCTTTTGTTACACAAAGGGAGTGTGGAGAGGAAGAGAGAAGGGTGGAAAATCAGCAGCTGGACCTTTGTTGAAATGTCATGATAACACATGGACTGAACGGCCATGCTCTACTCTTATTATGACATAACCATATGTTCCACTGCAGTAGAAGAAAATCCATGAGTGAGCTAACACATCTCCTCTAGTGGATATTTGGCTCTGCCAGAAATCACGTTTCCATGTGTAGCACCATGCTTTCCTACAGGCTGTCCCTCTGAGTAATCCCGGGTCCCGAATTACGTATTGGAATTTAGGAAAAGAACAAGAAATTGAAGAAAATCAAAATACCACATTGGAATACAAATAATGATGATACTGGAAGGAGTGATGACAGAAGTTGAACATGAATCTCATTCAAAAACATCTGAGCTGCGGCGAGGCTCCAGTAACAAACATGTGCCTGTGTTGTTCTATGTTTGTTCACCCTGCTGTTTTCCCCTGCTCTCCTTAACACTCTCTTTCCATTAATCCTCCCTTTTCCCAATTTCCCTATTTTTGCCCTCCTTTCTTTTACCTCTGTGCGGCCCATCATGCTGAGTTTTCTGGCGTCATCTCCCTAATTGTAAAGGTGAATAAACTACAGATAAACTGAACAACCCCGCCCCCCAAAGAAAAATCACCCAGTCCAGACCAAATTAAACATTCATTGGAAACAAATTGATCACAGCTTCAAAAGGTTTTGTCAACAGCAACTCTGCCTGCACAGCCGCCACAAACGGCCAAGCAAGTTTTCTGGATCATGTGGGTTATTGATTTTATAAATCCAACAGCTCGGGAACAGCTCTTCCCGTGTGTTTTGCCAAAACATGAGTACAGCCTGAGAACATAAGTGAGTGTTTTCCCATCGGTTCCCACTTCTCCTGAATTTCATCTAGAAGATTCCAGTATTCCCAGGGGAAGCTCAAGTGACTCAGAGGCGCAGCATTTTCAGACCAAATCCATCTGCCTGTGTGGCTAAAAGTTGAGACTTTGCAGAAATACATCTTCTGCCAAGACTAAGGAAACATGTTATTTTTTCACCCTAATGATCTGATGAGGGCTTTGATGTACATCCTCTGTTATGATGTTATCTATATTTCTTGTCTTATTACATACAACTATTTTTTCACTTCCCAAAAAAGCTAATGAAACTAATAAAATTCCGTAAGGTAAAATGTTGTATAGTAGTTTGCTGTGAACAAGATTCTCTCAAACTGTGCGTGAGGCATCAGCCACAATACACATCGAAACCTGAACTTCCTCTCAAAATGATACTTCAATCAAATCAGAACACAGACATATTTTTAAATTAAATTATTCCTGAAGCTATCTCAGGTGTCTTTCACAAATAAATATGCTCATACATAAGAAAGGAAAGATGCTCCCTTGTCTCTTCATCATGAACTTATCTTACCAACCACAGTTTCCTCACATCATAATTCTACATTAAACTTCTGAATTCCATTTTAATTAATCGGAGAATATATAAAACAATCCACAACTTCCGACAACAGCTCCAGCCAACCAATCAGCTCACAGTTCAGCTCAAGCATTCTGGATCATTAACTGCTCTTACTGTAATTCATCAATAACCGCACGTCAGACGAGAGTCAACACAGGGACGGGTCTGTGGTAGAAAATATAATGCACTGACTGTGCACTGACACATATATAATAGATATATAATATATAACCAAGCTAAACGTGACAACTTATCATGATATTTATTTTGTGTGTGTTTGTGTGTGTGTCTGTGTGTGTGCAATGAGAAGTACATTTGGGGATAATAATCCACAGCCTGTTTGCTTCTCCTGGCTCTGAGAACAGGAAGCAGAAACACCTGCAAGCGTGTGTGTGCGTTTGTGTGTGTGCAGGGAACACTGAGGTGGCTGTTGTTTTCATGCCAGCCATCCGGATGCTCTCCCTGCCCACTGCCCTTTTTCATTCACATCCACCATGCGTATGTTTTTGCATAGCCCTGTATATGTGTGTGTGTGTGTGTGTGTGTGTGTGTGTGTGTGTGTGTGTGTGTGTGTGTGTGTGTGTGTGTGTAAAATGCTGCACACCCAGTGCCAGCTGCCTCATCATCACTAGTGACAGGGTGCATTAGTCCACAGAATGTACAAACACGCATGAATTTAGCAGGAATGAGATTTTGTTGGTGCCCCTGCACTTTGACAGGCTAAATTTGAAAGAAAAACAGAAACACGATTCACTTCCAAATAACAAGCATCGCTCACATTAACGGTATGAGCGTTGGGAGTACTCGACTCCTGATCACAAACCTAGAAATGCAGGTCAGTTAATTTTGTAGGAGAGTATGGTCACAGAGCAATGCCACATGCGTGTGGGAGATGCAGACTTACTTTGTGCACTCATTGAAGAGCTCCTTACACGGAGTCTGCTCCAGCCTCTCCCGACACCCAGCAACTACATCCTGGGGTACGTCTGGCAGATGGGCGGCCGACTTGGGGGTAAAAGGAAGGAGAAAGAGAGAAACAGAAGTGAGATGTTGGCGTAATAATAAAACTGATCAATATGGTATATGTCCACTCTACCCTACTCTATTTATGAGACTATATTGTCTGTCTGGTAGAGATGTAAGAGATCTCACTGTGGTTATAGTGAGCACATAACAATTTATGATATATGTATGCAACATAAAAAAAAACTAGACCATACGAATTTGGACAGCATATTTCCTCTTTGCAGTAATGGACAAGATGTTTCCTCTATCATCAACTGAAGTACAGAGGAATCTTTGCCAATTATGTTCATTAACCCATAACAAAAAAACAAAACACAGTGTAAACACAGCCCTTTGCAGATAGGGGAATAAGGCTGACATCACACACCTTTGGATAACGATGATAATGTCCACAGTAAATCATACGTGACACATCTCTGGCAAATGTGGTCAGTATTTCAATTGTAATTAACATCAAACCATAAAACAATTGTTTTATTTCAAATTATGTATGAAGTGCATTAAAAAGTTTTAATGACTAATATCAAAAAATGAATTGAGTCCATATCAGCCTGCTGTTAGCATGTGCGTGTGTGTCTCACCCCATTGTTGAAGTACGTGTCTATAAGATTCACTCCACAGTCCCTCCTCTTCTCATCAGGAGCGAGCTGATACATGGCCTGACAGAGAAGAAAAGAAGCGTGAGCCACCACAACAGCGCAGGAAGCCATATTTTATATCTTTCCAAATAAGGTCAGAAAGAGACGAGACACAGAAAGCGAGAGCAGAGGGTTGAGAAAAGGAGGAAGATCCAGAAGGACGGGTGGGGGGGTTTGTTAATGAGAAGAGAGACAGAGAAAGCAATTAAAATAAGACAGAGCGTGGGACCACAGACAAATAGAGATGTTACTGATGACCAAATATCATCTTATTTAAAGCAGCAAACAAGCAACTGTGTTCATCTTCACACATAGCCCGTTACATCTGTCACCTACCAGGATGATGCCATAGATCTCACCCCATCGCACCAGCACAGATTGTGTTTTTGGTCAAATATGGCTGTCAACAGGGAGATGGACTGGAGTTTGACTGCCTAGAACCATATGTTTTGTTTGAAAACAAGCTCGGCAGACTGGAACGGGACCAAGTCGTGCCACTACACATCACAGTCAGGGTATGAAGTTATCAGTGAGACTAACAGCATGTTGAGCGTTAAAATATTTGTTTCATTTCTTGAGTTTTGTCAGCCAGTGGAAGTACGTGTGACTCGCAGCGCACATATGTACTTGCCTGTCTGCCTACCTTGAATATGACTAATGTAGGTTCTTATTAAATAAGCATGATTCCCCCCTGTTTTCCTTTCTCGCATACCTCCAGGGGCCTAGACACAAGCTCGGGCCTGTGTTTGCCTGCTCACCCAGGGGACCTGCCTCTGACGTGGGCTTGACCTCATGGAGGAGTGCATGGAGGAAGAGGAGGGGTCTGCTTTCTGACAGCCTGTCTAAGGCGGTAATCACTCCGCACGCCCACCCCACCAACACCTCATGCTTGCCAACAAGAGCAGGCAAAAGACCAAGACTGACTTTCCTCTCCTACTTCTTGCTCTGCGGGGGCCGAATCACGCCAGTCCCATGAAAGAGAGAACGCAGGGACAGACCAGAAAAAGAGGATGTGTCAGAGAATGGAGTGATGGTAGTTATAGACTCTTACCACAGCATCCATAAACTCAATGCAGCGTTTCAGCTCCGGCCTGGTGTCACAGTACTGACGGAATAACAGCCGCCCAATGGGCTGCTTCTCACATAGACTTGTGTAGTCCCTCTCTACGAGGAGGACAGGAAAGGGAGAAAGAGACAAGGGGGTGGGGGCAGATGGAGAAATGTTATTACACAAATAAATACAATATAACAGTGTTTCTGAACCTGGCGTCAGATCCAACAACCAGAGTGGAAAATAATGTCAGATATTTCTGTCGTCCTTTACTTTTTTGAAAGTACTGTGCAGTTCTCACAATCTATGAGTCTAAAAGTTGGATTAAAACTGAGAAAGTACAATGACTCAGTCTTTCATTGAAATACATTGGGATCTATGAACTAGCCCTACTACATTAGCATGTATTAATGTCTCGGTTCACCGCTTTGAACCAGGGTGCAAGCTTAGCTTAGCTCACTAGTTTCTAAAATCAGAATGTTTTTTTGATTTCCTTCCTAAAAACTAAACATAACTGTTTAAATCTAAAAAAGAGGCACATTCAATTCCAGGAAGGACAAGAACTTTACAGTGTAACGAGAAACACCCTTAGCTTAAAATAAAGACAGAGGATTTGTAACACCCTTTTCCAAAAAATGCAGTAAACAGAGGCTGGGAAAACCGTTAAACAGGAAGTGAGAGAGGAAAAATATTGTACATTTGCTTATATTGCGCTTCCCTACCAAATAAACCAACAGTATGTCTGGATCCATGCTTTCTGTATGTGTGTAAGCCTATTTGTGTTTGTGTGCGTGTGTTGATGTTTTCTGTGCAGCTGGCCCCAGCTTATTAGGACTAATGGCATCCAATTGAGTAATATTTCCTCTGGTTCCAAATGAGGAAGAAGACCCAGGACGTTTTCCATCACTGACTGACAGTAAGGACACACATACATAAAGACAAGATAAACATACAAACAAAAATAGGCCACACACGTTCACATACACATGCACGCTTGTGGCCTGAAGAGGAGGAGGAGGAGGAGGAGGGATGCATGGGATGAACTGTTCTGAGTAGTGACAGCTACAGGAAAACCTCCCACAGCGGGCTAAATCAAATCTCCACAACAGCCCTGTAGCTGCACTGTTTATTGCACAGCATTCCCCTCTGCTCTGCAGCTGAGCGCTCCACATTCAGACTCACCACTTGTACGATCACGAACCTTAAGTTATCAGTTTGTTCGCAAACAGAAGAGTGCAGAGATATTTTTTTGCTTCCCTTTTCCCTGTGTGACCGCTGTGTTTTCAATTCGAAGAACAAAAGCTCTTAGAGAAAGTCTCGCTGCCTTCAGAATTCGCCTTTTCATCTTTGATCACCAAGTTTCTCGAGGTTTACTTTGGTGTTTCCCTATCAGCTGTGTTCAGCTGTGGGAGGGCGCTCGGAATTTCCCCGTGCACTCCTGGTTGATGAGAGCAATTTTTGTTTGATATAATTGAACCAGGTGAGGACAGCACCGTTTGAGCTGCTTACAATCAAATAACACACAGTAGACGTGTATATATAATTTTAACCTGATTAAAACATTAGTCTGAATAGGACATTGTCATGTTAACAGCATTCTCAGATTACATTGACCTGAATAAGAAATTATCAAATATGTGGAGTATCTCGTACTCAGTCGCATTATGTGGACATGACTACATCTTAATTGCATATCTCAAAAAATATTTGAGTTCAGGTGGGTAATAAGGTTTTAAACTGCAGGCAGGAATGTTTGATGTATTATTTAGTGGACATAATGACGACATGAGTCATAATCAGAAGCCGTTTTTAAACATGTCCTGCGGAAGATCTCCGGTTAACATTTTCGCTGTTGTCTTCTGCCTGAAGAGTCCAGTGGGGAAGTCCCGCTTCTAACATCAGTTTCTATGATCTTTCTGCAGACTTAGTACCAGGGGGCCAGGCGAAGAAAGTTCTCAGAAACTCCAGAACCTATCACCAACACATTTGCGTTCACTTCATGTCTGTAACATGTAAAGGGGAATATGAATGGAATATTCTATTATCAACCCATGTAAACATCTTGAATGGAGTAATCTCTTATTCAGAACAGGGTCAATAGTTGGGTTATTATTGTCCACGCAAATATAATGTGCAACTCAAAGAGGTGGAGCAAAAATCCCAGAAACTGTTTTACAATGTTCTTGAAGGGGTTTCCATGTTCTTATTAAATTTCCCATTCGGTAACTCATCTGATTCAAAATAATTATGCCACAATGATACAATATATCAATATATATTTAACATATTTTTGCCTACATCTCAACGGCTATTCAAGACACCATAATTGTGTACTGAATATGTGGATGGACTGGGGAACGCGTCAGTATCCCAGTCCACGTTCTGTGGCAAATAGTGGCAAACCAAGAATGCTAATTTAATTCGTCAGAGTTAGTTTTTTTGTGGTCACAGGCCTCTTCTATCACAGTTCATCTCCAATTTCTCGGAAGGCGTTCAGCAGTGTCAGCATGAACGTGTTATTTACTGTCATTACACAGAGAACTGTGATGTGAGAAAAATGCCCAGACACACATTTAAATATCCATTTATTTCAGAATTTAATGGTAAAGAAGAGAACTTTCTCAAATCGAGGTATAAAATAGATAATTCTTGAGAAACCGTTGATAAAATGTGTCTTTTTATTCATATCCCTGATTCCCCGCACTTTCTCCAGAGGAAGTACCTGTGAGAACGTAAATGTCCAAGTGAGAGTCTCCGGATTATCTGAAAAAGTGGTGTCATACACCAAAGATGTTAAGAGAGATTTTGGTGTTAATTCTCTGGACTTTATCTGCAAGTCATTTCTGTAAAGTGCGTGTGTGTGTGTGTGTGTGTGTGTGTGTGAGAGAAAGAAAGATGGGGAAATACAGCGTGAGAGACAGCAAGGTGTCAGAGAAAAATGGAGCAGGAAAATGAGGTGTGAAAAGTGGGAGGGGACAGTTGAAAAGCTTGAACTAGTCTGGACTAGTAACTGTCAGACCGTGAAGTGAGCTGCAATTACATTTTAATTAAAACTTCAATTTAGGCCAAGACGGAGTGAGTTAGTGAGACAGTGAATGGCTTTTAAAATGTGCACAAATGCAATTGTGTGAAATATTGAATTGTGTGCACACTATGAGACACAGACCTTAGTACTGAGTCACAGTCAGTACTGCTGCGGCTGCTGCGCATTTGAGAGCGTTTAGCCTCCGTAAAACTGGTTACAGGGGGAGGTTGAACAAAGCTTACATGTCAGTGATCAAAAGCAAAAGGTGCACATGAACCATATGTGCTGCATGGACACCGGACTAAAGAAGACAGTGGGAGACAGAAGGAGAGGAACAGAACTGTAAAGCGGTCAGACGCTGGCAGACAAAGTGGCTGCAGCCGACATAATGTAATCTGGGCTTCCTAGAAGTACTGCACACTTGTCAAGGCTAAGGTCAAATGCCTGACATTATCAAGACACAACAAAGACACACTTATCAGTTACTTTACTGTATCCTTGTATCCACTTTGCCTACGTGGTGCATGGGCATGCGTGTGCTTGTCGCAGGTGTGTATATGCACATGCACATGCCTACACGTCAGTGTGTTTAGGTACTCAAAGGGGATTATTTTGATCTGTGCTCAGTGTGATAGGGAAATTACGCAATAGTGTCTATGTAATAGTGACGTATGTAACCCTGAACAGCTGCTGCCTGCACACACACACTCACAGAAATAGAGGCACATACAGTCCATTATTTTGAATCCTCTGCAAAGTTTTAATCCAAATGGCAATATATATGCAAGATATGATAATCACAATGCTTCTTCACACTTAGGGTGACATTTATGGGCTGTTTTTTGAATAGATATCATCTTTTATCACTGCCGACAAAAGATACATTCAAGTTTATGATAATTGGATCGGTGGGTGACGGTTTGTGACATGAAGACACCTCCATGAGGAACACAATCAACACTGCATAAGAGATAGAATGATGTGCAGCCACATCTTTCACTCTGCCTCCCTCATGTTTCTCTCCTTCGCTCATGTCCTTAAGATATCTGTCCTCCCGTTGTAAAAACCTCTGTCTTTGTTTCTGATTTTCACTCACTCTCTCTTCATGACTCTCCTCTTCTCAAGTGGTAGAAAGCGGGATAGAGGGAGAGATAGAGATAGTTGGAGGGGGAGGCACGGAGATAGAAAAGAGGGAGGGAGAGAATGTGGGGGAGGGTTGCACTGCAATCTCTGGCAGAGATAGCTGTGACGCACTATTACGCACACACATACAGGCACCAGCACACACACATAAACACACAGAGTGCTCTGGCATTCAGAGAACCTCAGTGTGTGGAAGGGATGTGGAGATAATGAAGCCCAAGAGTAGAGCACTTTTCTGGCCACAAAGAGAAAATCCTGCCCCTACCCTTGAGTCAAACCTGGACTCAGAGAACAGGAAGGAAGCAGGACTGACTGATATTTAGATTTGACACACACAAAATATTAGGAATAAGTGTGAGACTAAGAAACGTCTTCCAAATGGATTCCCTGTGTCAGATAGACACACACACACACACACAAACCCACACCCACACACATTGTGTTTCCTGTCCCTTGCCTGTAACTACGGGTGGAGACGGGTAGAAACAGGAAGGAAGTCCAATCTGAACTTCCTCCCGCAGTCAGATACACCCCAAAGAAACAGCATGGCACGATATGTTTCTGCCTCACGCAACACATACATTCCCTCATTTCTTACCGATGGTGCGACGGAGCTCCTCACACTGGCTGATGTGCGGAAGCTTTAGCATCTCCTTCCATTTCTTACTTCGACCGTTTCTCTTCCCACCTCCACCTGAGATACACAGAGAGAAGATATGTAAATCAGCACATCAATCAGGTCCCTGTTAAACACTGTACTTGAGTCTTCAACCACATACATCTGATGGCAATTTCAACGCACGAACAAGATACCCTGCCAAGTGTGTTTGTGCATGTGCAAGTGTGAGCATGTTGGCCTTGCAGTAACCACAGGCAGGGACAGCTGGTTCATCTCACCAGTCACCTCTATGCATCATGACAGAGCATGTGGTGAAGAATGTTGACAGCTTCAAAGATCATCAGATACACACACACAGCTCTTTCCCTGGAGCTCAGTCAAACATTAGCCAAACATAACGTTCATGGGCTATCTCACACACTCACACGCGCACACACACAGAGTGGTACTGGGAAGTTCTTTAGGCCAATTAGAAGAAGACCCTGGTGTGAGAGATGATTGACCTCTAGGTAGAACCATAGACTTCAAATTGCCAGGGGTCATCCAATATATATCACATGCACATTCCAACAGCACCAAGGTTGTGTGCATGTGAAAGAAACAGTCAATCTGAGGTATTTACTCTTAGAGGCAGACAGAATGTATGTGTATGTGTGTGCTTGCAAACGAGTTGTTTATGTATGAACAACGATTTGTTGGTTACAACTTCTCGAATGCGATGACTTTCCTTTTTAGATTTAGTTCATCATTGTAAAACATCACTTTTAGCTCTGGCAATGTGAGATTGATATTTTACATTATTTTCTGACATAATGATTAAAATGAAAAACTCAGTGGAGCACATAACTCCACCAAGGCCCGACAGACAGCTTAAATTCATTCAAGCTGCTCTCAATTACACATACTCGTAGATATCAGTCTTATTAATAACGTCTGTGCTGTTTGTAAAAATAATCATTATTGGGGCAACTTGGTAGGAGAATGACTATGGTGCGTTTATTTCATGTTAAACTCCTCTCTCTGCCCCTATTCCCTATCTATCTCTATATAATTATCTAATATCCAAGAAAGTTGAAAATACCAGAGCACATCCAAAACACACTGCTCAAAAAAAATGAAGGGAACACTTAATCGTCACAATATAACAGCAAGTCAGTTAAACTTCAGGGATATCAATCTGTCCATTTAGGAAGCACGGCAGATTTTGAATCAATTCCACTGATCTGGTGCAAATGAAATGACAATAGGTGCAATGGAGAGGAAAAAGCAAGACAACCCACAAAAATGGAATGGCTTGCATGTGATTAATGCAGATTTTTAACTTGAATTATTCGTTCATCCAGATCTGATTTTGATGTAAGTGTTCCCTTACTTTCTTGAGAAGTGTACATATCCTTTATGAGTATAAAACTTTTCTTTACGGTAACATTTTTTGTTTAACATATTTTGTCAGAACTCTGATTTAAACCCAAATGTAGGGGCATGTATCGTTTGAAGAGAACAATACATATCGAGATAAGAGCCTTTAGAGATTTAACAATAACAAGACATAACACTTGACTCGTTTAAATGAAGTTTATGTAACTAAATTCCTCTTCTTCACTGTTGATAAAAAACAGCTGCTTTTTCTTAAAGGAAAAACAAAACGCCAAACTGACGTTAATATAAAACATCTGATGGAGCCTTCAGCTCTTAGTACCAGCTAAGAAACTATATAAATGCCAAAGGCCAATCGCTTTCCATGACTTTTATCTAATTTGCCAAACTTTTTAAAAGGCAACTTGGATTCTGGTAAGTTTATTTGATGACACGCTTGAATTTGGATACCTAATGTTGAAACAAAAGAAAGGCCTTTTTCAATAACTCTCTCTAAAGCATTCAAACATGTTTTCTACAAAGCCCCTTACAGATTTCAACAGGTCAAGATACACTTCACAAGTTACAAATTCTGAAACATAAGCAGTTGTAAATCAAATACAGTTGGAAATGCCATGGTTTAGATACAGTCTAGTGATTGGTAAGAAGTAAGAATCATCATATTTTTCCTGTTGTCTGTCTCAATATTGCACTCTAGATAACATGTTACCATAGTTTGGCAAAAAGGCTTCCTTCATTTTAATGCATCCATCCATCCATCCATTATCTAAACCACTTATCCTTAGAGGGTCACGGGGGAGCTGGAGCCAATCCCAGCTGTAATTGGGTGAAAGGTGGGGTTTACCTTTGGCAGGTTTCCAGTGTATCACAGAGCCAACAGAGACAAACAACCATTCAAATTCACATCTACGGTCAATTTAGAGTCTTTAATTAACCTAACCCCAATCTGCATGTCTTTACACTGTGATTAATCTGGGCTAACTGGAGAAAAACCACACAGACACAGAGAGAACAATTGAATAAAAATTGTCTACCCCAACATATCAGCTCTGTGTTAAAACATCAAGTTGACGAATCTGCCCGAGATCGAGTGAACCATGTACACATTCTTAGGATGACAGGGAGGGAAATCCTCTGCCCTCTAAGTTCACTACACACCAGCTGGCCCAGCAGTGACACGTGACAACTTCAATACAAAAACATACAGGGGTCAATGTGGTCAAACACATGCAAAACAACGCCCTACAAACAAACAGGCACTGTATGGAGTGTGCCTGCTCTCACTCTTACACAAACCTCCTGGGCTGTGCCGGGCAAGATCGATTTTTCACTGCGCCAAAGCAAAGCTCATGATGAGCCTGTGTGTGTCTATTAGAAACAAAGCATCCAGCCAGGCACAGAATGCACTATGGAGGAAAGGCAAATATTGAGTGTACCCGAGTTCACCATATTATGTGACACAAGTTTACGTGTATTTCGGGAGGGCGGCTATATCATGGAAACACATTTTCAGATCAGGTAGGAATGTTAGGCATGTTTTAAGTCACAGTTTGTTTTTGGTAGAGTAAACGTGTGGAAGAAAATCTCTGAACAACGCAGACAGCTTAGTGCAGACCACGGGCCATACGCAGTGCAAATCACTTACTAAAGCTGCTTTTAGATAAGCGGTCGTGAAGCACTGCCATACACATAGAAGACACAGAAGAAGATGTCAAGGGAGCTTTTAGTGATGAGGGCAAATACCGGTGTCCATATGTTGTAAATAAGTACATGTGATCTCTGCAGCAGAATTTATGTGTCACATTGGACCTCTGTCTGTTTCGCCACTCCTCACTCCAGAGATTTCTGTGTTATTGTGAACACGGCTGAGTAGAGAATCCCCTGCCAGGTTGTCCATATGAGAGAGAGGAAGCAAACTCCAAAGAATGTCTTGACCCAGATGCGTGGATATTCACCGGAGTTCATGTCAGAAAAGGGCCTTAAGTGTTAAGACCAACAAAGTATGGCAGTGTCATTGCTAGTCAATTAATAAATTAACTCAATTAATGGATGAGCTGATCAACACAAAAATAAGTAGTCAATCAACCATTTGGATATTTGATTTACTGATCCAGGGGGGTCAGGGTTTGTTGTTTCCCCCAAAACTAAACAAGACATTTAAAGACTTTAATTTCTTCTCAGGAAAGTTTTATTTTAAATTTGTTTTATGTTTCATAAACTGAAAGTTAGCGACACAAAGCCCTACTTGTATCCTGTACAGACGACTACAATGTGGGTGAAATGTGACCTAAACTTGAGGTCGAGTCGAAAAAAAGAATGAAAGAAATACTCAGAGAGGATCAGGGGGAAATGACAAAAGTGAAAAAAAGGTTCTGACTAGAAAGAAAGACAGGGATTTGAATGCCGAGGTACGGAAGAGAGCGTCTGTGTGTATGCAAGTGAATGTGTGCGTGTGTGCACATGCCTGTCAGAGCCGGCTGGGCCACCCCACCCTGTTTAATGTCACTCTGACGTCAAAGCCATGTGTGCAGGCCCTTAATGCAGACAGGATGGAGCAAGTATTTATTGAACTTTGGTTCTCCCCTCCGAGAGAACGGGGCCCTCCATAAACACTGACTTCAGTGCAGTTTTGCTCATTCATTGCCGAGCTGAAGCCAGCGCTGAGATCATCGCACAGGATCCTGGGACGGGTCTGCGCATGTGCGGCAGTCACGAGATTCAAACGCTGAAAATGGCTGATGTCCAGATGAGACTCAAGCTGCTTGACTTAGACGACGCACATTAATTTGCTTTGCAGCTTTATTGACATAGCGGGCATCCTGGTGGCACAGCAGGCAGATGTGTTGAAAATGGCGCACATTTCTGATTTGAGTCACACAACGTTACCTTACATCATCCCATTCTCTTTTTAGAAGTCACTTGCTACCGTCAACTAACCAACAAAACGCCACAAAGAAAAAGCCTTAAAAGAACTGCGACAAACAGCTTTGGCCACCATTGAATAGATAAGCTATCATAATACTCAGCTCATTTAAAACAACTTTATGGAAGCAAAGTCTTACCCATTGATAATAGTCCTACAGTCTGTAGTTTAAAAAAGGGGACATAGAGTGCCAAGTGGCATCAAAGCAAAACGTAACAGTGTGTCAGCAGGCAAAACGTTATAAACTCTGATCTCATTTGTTGCACAATTTAAAGCAGGAAGCTAAGCCTGAATATATATTACCGCATTTTCAGTTGTAACTCTGCTACGGATAAACCTGGCATCCACACTACACCTGAAAAGTTTGGAAAGGCTGCTGACCCTGTTTTAGTTTGAAAACTCTGGGGCTGCGTTTTTAGTCTGGGTCGGCAGAAATGGGAACGTTTTGAAACACAGCTGCTTGCTGATTGAGTATTTATGGTCACAACGTAGCCTTTGCGGATTCAGAGGACAACAACCGGCATAAACCTCAGCTACCAGTGCAGAACACAACATGGTTAATCAATTACAAGTGATTACTGTTGTGTTTGCTGCTTCACAGCTGTTGTGCAGTTCAATTCTGTATTTTACAAATATACCACTGCTTACTAGGAGACTTGTATTCTAACAATTCCATTTTACATCAGCATGTGTATGCCAAGTGTACATGAGAGGTAATGTGATATGCGTTTTCATAAATGTCAGTATGGACTGGGATTAAAACCTGGGATTCAAACCTCTCATGTAGATGGATCATTTAGTAAAAAAAAAGCTCTTTGGTTTATATGTTTCTGTCGGTCTGGAGTGAGCTGTATGAGTGTATTAGTCAATGCTCATTTATGGGTCTTTTCTGTCTCTGCTCAGTTTCCCCCTGTGAGTGGATGCAGCTTTCACATGCTCGTACTGCGTGTGCAGCAAAACACAGTCTGACAACACCATCCAAAAAATGCTCCTCTCCCTTTCATCTCAAGTGGGAGAAGGAGCCAGACAGGAGGAGGTCACTCACAGTAGAATGTGGCAGCATCATCTCAGAGCGAGTCTCCACCCACCCCACCATACCAGAGTTCACACAGCTTCCACCAAGTCAGATTTATATATTTTTAATGCCAGTTCAAATAGAGTTCATCACTTAGTTCACATTCAAAATGCTAAAGTGAAAAAATAAGACAGAGCTCACAGAAGACATGACTGTGTAATAAATTAAATTATAACTCAAATGTTCAAATATTAAAACAGCATTTTAATTGCTTTCTATCTGTTGACTTTTTGTCTGGAAACAAGTACAACTAGTCTGGACTCATAATGTCTGCCAATATCAGCTATAAACAACTGATAAGCCATAAAAGATGGCTGTAAAAATTTCAAAGATACGTTTGAGGTTATATAGAAAACGTGTTAATATCACATTGTTTGACCACAGCACTGAGTACAGTTCCTTGTCACAAATTAAATAAATCCAACACATTAGGTATTAGGGAAGTAACAATTCTCAAAATGCATCATGGTTTGTTTTGTTTCTCAGTGGCCAATTTTAGGTATAGCCTTACTTTTTGGTCGATATTGGACCAAAGGGATCACATGGATTAACTATAATTTAGTGATTACCTGTGTTGAAGTTTTGGTGGTAAAATGAGAGTTGTTAAAAAAGTAATGGTCGTAATGAGAGTTCAACAGTAGAGATGGCAAAGGGCTGAAGTTTAGGTATGATGGCTGTGTCGTCCTGTGTCACAAGCCAGGACGTTTGTGTCACAGTTTCAGTCTCAGTTTCAGAATCGTTACGCCTCAGTGAGATTGTTGTCTGACATTTTTAAATCACAAATCTTGTGTCCAACGCATCAGTCAGATTTTGTATTGCAGTTTCAGGTTTATTTTCATATTTAATACCAAATATGTCAGATACAAACAACAAAATATGAAACATATTCTCTTCAGTTCTTTTTAAATGCTGATTTTGTTATTTTACAAGAAAAACAGACACAGTGAGATTGGATTTAGTCTTCAAATCCGTTAAGAGCTTAAATAACAACTGATTAAATAATAAGTCATTGATTGGAAAATGTATGGGTAAGAATTTTGTTGAATACCTTTAATTGTTATAAGAATAATGCCTTTCTTGGCCAAAAGTCACTGAATCACACAAGACTCTTTTTGCCATTTTACAGAACAAACAAATAACCAGTTATCAGAGAATTAGTATGTTGGTTTAATACAGTTATATTGGTTAATCATTTGACAATGGCAATACATCCAGCTACAGCCCTTAACATTATTTAGTTATTCATCAACTCTATACTAAATGAGAAAACAAACAAAATATGTGAAAACATATGGGGATTATTTGACAACTAGGCTTCTGTGATAATTAAAGACAAAGATGTGATAAACTAAAAATAAAAGCACTTGGAAACAGCATTAGTGGCAACCTCTGCTGTGATTCCCAGTTTTTTTCAGATGTTACCCTGAACACAGAGCGGTGCGGTGCTGCTGTCTTCACAACCTGTCTTTATTTTTCATCACTATATGGGAGAAGTTGCTGAAACTGAGAATAACAGCCACAAGGCCAGAAAATGCATGTCGTTTGTGACAGTGACCGAATGGGCTTCCCAAACATTTGGCTACACGCTTTAACATATGAGTAGATGCTTGCTTTTATGAAAGACTATGGAGTTCAAAATCCAGATCTATGCGCTTGGAAATATCATGTGACCATGAAATGAAAAGCCAAAGAGAAGAGCAAAAGGAGTGAAAAGGAAGAAAAGTTAAACATGCTGTGAGGTAACTCCATTACATTTTGGCAGTAACGGTATTATTTCAAACTTTCAAAACACTGATAACACTGTTTAGCGAATATTTTTCACCGGGATAATCGTCCGGTGAGTATTTAGTGCCAGCCCTGCCTCGTCTGATTTCACCCTGCAGCAGCCGCAAATGCAGAGGATCGGATTGGACGGCTGCACTACTCTCCCACTATTACTTAAATGGTAGGAAATGAGAGAGGGTCACTTTAGGGCCCATTGTTATATGAGCATGCACATGCACATGGGCACAATGGAGTCCTGCCATAAGAAATGAATGGGCCTGTTGCGTTCCTAGTCACTCTACAATACAGTGTGTGATTGGCCTGAGTAGCCTCTGATAAGGAAAACATTAGGTGCAAGTATATTTGCCTATTCAAAGCAAAGGCCCAGTGTTTGCACAATGTAATCCATGTGTATACTCACACATCAGCTGAGAGAGAGAGGGAAAGAGAAACATGTGAATATCATGCACCGCTGCTCTTCTCTAATCCTCACCTCTCTCACATACCCCGTTCCCCTTTTTCATCCCCTCTCTGACTTCAGCTCCTTGTTCCCCTCCCCCATTTAAACACATTTCTTCTCTTGCTATGTCTTCGTTAATTATTTATGGCCAGACTCCCTCTCTCGCTCTCTCTCTCTTGATCCATATGGCACAGAGAGAAAAGGCTTGAATCATGTGCAAAAATGTGAAACCACATTACAACATCAGTATACATTTCGGGACACGACAACAATCAAGCACGAGGTGCTGGTTGTCACACGAGGTAGAGCAGGTTTTCACATGAGCACACAAGTAGTAACAGGTCACTTTTGAGGACAACACACAGACTTGCTTTGATTTTACCTCACCACTTCTTACCTAACACTAGCCTTAAACCCCCGAGACGCACACACAGGCTACTGCTCATTCCAGCAGCGTGCTGTGGAATGAGCAGTCCATCTCTCTCTATGTTTGAGATGTTCCATTATATTGAGCTGAGACGTGCTCGAAAACTGACAATGTTTTCAGCATCTTGAGGGAGAGAGGGGGGTGATGGGAACGTTGTGAGACTAATCTTGAGCAAGATGCGCAAGAAGATGTTTTAAGTGTGTAAGAGCACAAACTGTTAGGTTAATCATCTATATGTTATCTACAGCTGTCTCGCAGATGAAGGCGCCCACTGCTTAATTTCATGGCCGTCCTGAAAGGACAGGAAACCTAAGAACCTGCCTCTCCAGGACTGAGCCCTTGAGTGTGGAACACATAGCACATATTACACCTTAAAGATAATCTCTGATAAAACAAAACCTTTGAACCATATCTCAAAGCAGGACTGACAGTATTTAACAAAGGGTAGATTTAAAAGTTATTTCCTTACAAGTAGGTTTGGTAATTGGTTTCTGAAACCCTCTTCACATTCCGATACCCATCAATAAATTAACATTTCATTAAAACCGAGTGAAATGATTGGTCGGTGTACCTGTCGGTCACTAACCGACCTGCCTGCCTGTGCACACCCTGCCAGTGTTGTCACTGCGCATGACCGCAGTCTTCAGACTGAGAGACATAGACAGCTGAAGCACAGACTACAGTAAGAAGTTAGCGAGTGAGTCAGGGAAAAGTCGGCTTCTAGCAGTTGTCAGGCAGTGTGTGCTCATGTGTTTGGGGAAGTAACTTTGACTAGAGAGCAGAGGGGAGGTGGTGGGATAGTTGCAAATGTACTTTAAAATACAAGATTATCAAGCCTAGCTTTAAACTGAAGAAACATGAGGAACCTTGACATATAACGTGCATTCTCCTGGACTTAAACTCTGCCCAACAACCTAAAACTCTTTTCAGAGAAACCAAATCTTTCTTTGAACCTGAAAAACCTGTTACTACGTACTGTTGGATTCAGCTCGGAAGGAAGCTGGAGCAACGTCCCTATGATGTTCCTAAAAAAGTGCCTCTTTATGGTTCGTCATTCTGCCAAGAAGTTGTGCTAATGAACATCCCAGTAGCCACCAAGCAAAGCGTAGCTGCCACTGCCATGCGGCAGAGGTTGTGAACGCGACACAGAGTCTCATTCTCCGCACGGCCCATTTGTGGGTGTCATAACTGTAAAGTGAGTCCCACATCAAGGGACAGTCACAAAGCAATGTGTTTTATTAGCCTCAGCTGGAGGAAACACCCCAGAGTGATGACAACAAGTGTTAGCCTTAGCTATAGCCACAAGACTAATAAAGCCATGCTGGCTAACGTCACGAAAAACCCTCACAAGTCGTCAAAGAGGACCAGCTGGCCTACAATTTGAGCTGTGGTGGAGCCGAGAGCGCATAGAGGTTAGTGACACCGACTCCAGACATTTGTAATGTTATACTTTAAAACTAAAAAAATAATCAGAGTAAAGTTTCAAACTTGTACGGTGGAAATGAGATATATAAGCAGGATAAAAGTTTTTTCTGTTTGTCAGAGGAATGTGAGCACTGGACTCTCTGCATTCCTTCTAGAAGTAAACAGTTGCAATAATGACAGAAACTCATCTTGTATTAACAAGTAAATGTGACTTCAGGGAAAAGAGGTAGGAGGAGTGTCATATTCATGTCCAGTCACTGTTCATCATATATAAATGAAATATGTGTGAAAATGTAATGTGGTAAAAATATGTTAATCTGGCTGGTATTTGTATTGAAACTGAGCTGCACCAGTTAATCCTGTTCCTCTCTGTCCTCAGTTTCATTGCTTCTTGGCTGTGAAACATTTCTCTTCAAAACCCTCAATCTTACAAACTGACAGTTTTACTCGTTATTACATCAAAAACAACAATTTTTCATTTTTAGTTCATCATATACAACTCATGTGATAATCTCAACAGCAACTACAAATATAACTCACATCTGTTAAAAGGTATTAATCCAGGTAAACTCTAAACTAAAAATCAATATTTTTATTTAAATTCCCTTCACCAAGAGCACACAGTCCACAGCTAAATTCACTAGATCAGGATTTTTGTATGCACTAAATTAGACACACTCATAAATATTAGTCCCCTTAACATGCCTGGTTTCGTTTATCAAGATGGAGTTATAATGCTCTAAGAAAAAACAAATCAAGGCAAATCATGAAAAAGGGCCCTTCTCATAATGTTAAAGATAATGTTTTTCATTATCCCTGTAGCATGTTTTCTGTAATCATGTCAGACAAAGAAAAAAAAACCAAACCTCCTTGGCAGAGGTAACAATGGCAGAGGCAACGAACTTTTACTGACAACAACTAACCTTATTATGTCAGTTTTGGCAGCTTGATCTAGTTCCCTAGATGCTAAAGAGCTGTCACCTAAAAACTATAACACCCAGATCCTCCTCTTGCCTCTTTGGTGCTGTACATCACTCAAACCAGGGCTGTTCACAAAAGCTAATACTTTAATGCTTTAAAAAGACCTCAAGTAGGTCGTTAAATGCATAAGCCGTAAGATCAACTCTAAAAAAATGTTTACAGTTAACCTCTGTGTTTTCAACTTTTCTTTGAAATATTGCATCAGTCTAAGTGGTCGTCATCTGCCGAACCAGAAACACAAAGAGTTTCACAAAATAATTCCTGTAGAGTACAGACTAATTATATCTAATAATATCAGAGCAGATGTTTTTTAAATATGTTAACCTCAGCTTGGTTTTGATTGTTTAGAGCATCAAGGGGAGATAAGGATTCGTATCCGTCGACTTTTTCTGCAAGAAGGAAAAAATATGTCTCAAAAACATTTTCCAGTAGCTGATCAGCCCAGCTTACTTCTATCTATGATACAACTACATGTAAGGCTCCCGGACACAACAGTTTATGTCAACGGTTGTTTCCCATTAACTTCTCTTAACTCGTGTTTTTATGAGGAACGAATAGGTAAACGAGACCCTACGATTTGGTTACTTAATGCTCTGAAAAATAAGTGGAATGAGGCAGGATATTTGACAGCTAAAGAGTAAGCATATTTTTTCTTTAACAAACTTCGCACCACCATCTGCTGCGCTGTGATAGGGTGCTCTGCCCACTCAGGTTCTGCAAAGTATTGTAAACAGTGGAGTCTGCGGGACAACCAAGACTCCTCTGTTTCTAAATTACCGAGGACTTTTAACTGCGTTATGCACTGCAGCTTTCAGTGAAATGAGCCAATGTGTGCACCAATACCTGTATAAAAAATACTGATCACATTCAGTGGTAGTAACAGATTTGAAAGGGTTTAGACTCACGAAACAATTACAAATTTGATAGTGTTAAAGATGAACAATGAGGACACGTACTGCTATGTTGAAAAATATTCTAGTAAACTTGGCTTGGCTTTTAAATCTTCATAAACTGTGGGTTGCATCTCTGCCAAAATATATCCCTCCTGGGATTATCACGAATTTTCTAAATTGTAGATATTCTCAGGGGGGCTATGGGAATAACTCCCTTAACTTTAGGAGACTTCCTCCTCATGCACCCGTCTCTTAGGCAGTCTAAGTAGCTCTGAGGCAAAGATAAAATCTAAATAATGCAAATGTGTTTTTCCTGTCTACATTTTGTACCAGATTGTATGTGTGCATTCACAGCGTCCAGGGTAGAGAGCTGGGAACACTGTTGTTTCTAAACCACTTCCCCTGATGTGTCATTTCAACTCAAACCAGGCCCATCACACCCCGTCATAACCCCTCTCACTCTCGCCACCCAGTTTCACATCAACAGGTACGATAAAGTTTTGATCATCTTGTGAAAAGACTGACTGACGGATGTGCAGGATGACATCTTAGCCAAGTGTTATTTCTGAGATGGAGAACCAACTAGGAAAACTTCCAATTCTGCGTGCACAGTGGATTTTAGACTGAGCACCAAACCGGGAATTCCTCTGTCATCTCCAGTCTCTTGCAGCGAGGTCAGCGAGTTACAGAACAAATGATTTAATGTCTTGCTCAAGGACACATCAGCAGGGCAAACTCTTGCTGACTCAGTGGCTTGGATTCAGCTCCTGCGGATGAAAAGCTGCCTCTGCAAGCACCATCCTGCTGCAAGCAGAGGCTGCAATGCCACCTGCGTGCACGAAGGAGGCCGAAGACAAAACCCTCCGATGAATGGCCACTGACCACTGATGCACGGGAGCTGTTTTCTCTTGGGTTTTATGCGATTAAACGTGGGGGTTGTAACACAACCAGCATCGTCTCTGTGACATATTGAAACACTTTGACAGTTACAAACATCCACCACTGGAAATGTGAATTAAAACCAAATTAGTCTCCTATGCACCGTACACAGATAAAAAGGGAGCCATTAACTGATTTAATCTCTGTGATAATTAAGACAGTGAATTATCAGGGCGAAATATATACGAAAAACATTTTTTTATGCTGCACAGCATTCTCCATGTTATACCAACTAAATTTAAACTGGAAAGACGACAAATACAGATAATTTCCTTTACTGATTAATCTAATAATCGAATTCCCTCGCTTAAAATAAAGATCAATGACAACTCAAATGATTCCAAACTTAACAATATCACAATCTTCTAAAATGCAACTGATCTAACAACAGATGTTTTAGTGATTCTGGGGCCTCATGTTGAGCGACACCAGGCTCCTGCCCCTCTCTGAATGCTTCACACCGTCAGATCTATCACTGAGGGCATTCTGGAGCCGCTGGTGACCATAGATTGTGACAGGTATCGAGCCTGTGCAGCTGATCGGTGCACAACAACACTCACGACAATGCCTGGCACCACTGGATGGCAGGTAATGGAAAGCCTGCTGCCTCGAAGGGAGCTGCTGTTTGCTGCTATGAAACGGATTCGGTGGTGCTGTGAACAATCCATTTCACAGCAGGGTTTAGTCTTGAGCTGACGACGCACACTGAACAAAATGTGAGCCTTTCAGGCAGGGAGGGCCTCTGTGTGTGTGTGTATGGGGGGGGGGGGGGGGGTGCTGAGACACGGCCCCTCCAGCGATGTATGTAAAAGCAAAATGGATCAAGTTGCACAATATACTCTGGGACCATATACACCACCGCTGCTGCTGCTGCTGCTGCTGTCCAGTCCAGTCCGATTGGAAAGAGGAAAAAAACACGAGTGGAAATCGTTGAGCAGTAATACCACCCCCTCCTCTCTCTCTCTCTCCCCTCAGGGTGCTGATCCAGTATTGAACACCCACCTTGCGCCCACTCACAGGCCACCGAGCAGCCTCTCTGCTCTGCCTCCTCCTGGAAAACAGATGGAGACTCGCCGCCTCCTCCTCCTCCTCCTCGTTTCACCACCTCCAGGTGAGCTGCTCTGGCATCACGGGCCAACCGAGCAGCGGTGGCCGCCGGGGCTACACGGTGGTGTTGCTGGTGGTGGTGGGCTGTACCCCCCACTCCCCCTCTAGACCTAAACCCACCATTATCCCAAGATAAGGAGAATCCATCCCAGCTGAAAAGCAGCACATCATTCTCGCGTCAAATCAGAACCCCACGTTCACGTCCCCCTCCATCACGAGGCTCCGAACGCAGACCTACAATGACAGGTGAGAACGAGGCTCGCAGCCCCACTGCGCACATTCAGCTGCCGCCACATCCACCGTCGTGTGGCGGGGATACACTTTGGTGACAGCTAAATCGTCTTACATTGTGAATAGCCACCAAAAAAAAACAACCAATGGTGCTTATGAGAGGAAATCCACTCGACACAGCCTCTAATGCAACGCTCGATGCTGCAAACACTCCCTGCGTTGTTCATCCCCCTCTTCAGCCCCGCTGCTTGGCGGGCCCGGTGTTAACCTGCCCGGTACGATAACACATATATGTGAGCTGCCGGTGGTGGTGGAAGCTACAAGCTGCTGGTTTACTGCCCAGTATGCTCCGTGTTTTTGCCCGGAGACAAAGCGCTGCGCAAAGGGGATGATGAGACGGAGGAAGCGTAAATCCCAGCGAGGAAGAGGAGGAGGAGGAGGAGGACGGCTGCTGCCGCCGACAGCTCCGGGCTCTACCGTGACCGAGGTGGTGGTGGTGGTGGGTGAACACAACACAAACACATTTAAACGGCTCTTACCTTCTCTCGCCTTCAGGAGAACCGTGTTGGCCACGATATTTTCAATCTCCATTGTCAGAATGTGAGTCCGGAGCAGCAGCGACACATTTCACTCAGCGGAAAAAAAGACGTTGTGGTTTTTTTCTTCTTCTTCTTCTTCCTCTTCTTCTTCTTCTTCGTATCAAACGTGCCGACGACGGTGAGGCTGCTGCACGCCTGCGGGGCGGACGCGGCACTGGCGCATAGTAGGTGGTTCTAACGCTGCTCCTCGGTCCTCTCCATTGCTACACGGGTTGTTTTTTATCGAAGCCGACCCACGGAGCTGCGTGCGGTTACGAACGGGGCTCGTTAGCATTCACAGCCTGACTCCCTACCCCTCTCTCTCTCTCTCACTCTCCCTCTCCCTGCCTGCCTTTCTGCTTCCTCCTCCTCCTCGTCGCCCCTCCTCTGCACAACGAACCAGCGGGAGTAGGAGGGATCACTTTACAACCAGTGCAACCACACACGCACGCACACTCACACATACACAGGCAAAGTGCATTTTCTACATACATGCATGCGATTTCTTGGTTGCTTCCATAGTCGTGCGTGATTTTGTGACAGCTCGTTTTCTTGTGTCGTTTTCTACACAACCCCCCCCCCCCCCCCCCCCCCCGCAGAGTTTTAAGTTAAGGTAATATATGTTAAGGTAAAATAAGATGAGATAAATTAAGTTAAGGAAAAATGAGTTAAATTAGGATAATAAGAAAATATATGATGAGTTGAGTTAAGATACTCTTTCGTTAAGATAAGTTAGGATAGGAAAGGATAAGTTAAGATTTGATATGTTAAGATATGATGAGTTAGACTGAAGGTGTCAAGGTTCTAACACTTTAGTAAAGAAACTTCACTGTTAGTTTTCAAACCGTCTCCCAAAACGTACTTTTACACAATTACCTATAATAACCTCATCTTTTTCCTTTTCACCAATGCTGACAAATGATGTATTATTTTACTTGCTGCCTATGATATATTGTTGTTTTGTTAGTTGTCTTGTTTTTGATTTGTTGTCATTGTGAAGCCCTTTGAACAGCTGTTTTGAAAGGTGCTATATAAATTGATTATAATTATTAGCTTCACAAATAGGAAAAGGGAAAACAAAAATAAAAAACATTGAAGACAACATGCTTATTATATAATAATACAATCAATCATCATCATCCTCATCATCATCATAAAAATAAGATGTTTCCTTATTGTCATGTTCAGCTATGTGGCTGTTTCTTCTGCGGCAGGCTAATATGTATTCAGGAAACATGCATGTCATTGTCCACAGAGCCTGATACAGACCTCTCATTGTGCATACAATGGCGTGAGGGTTTTGAGTTGCTGGTTCATGCCAGGCCGTTTACAGCCAGGAGCAAAGCGACAACACACTGGTTTTTCTCATCCTCACCCCTCTGGGCTGTCTAATCATACTCTTTATTATCTACTCAACCCACAATGCATCAAGTCTGCCGAAATACACTGTGCAAGCTGTAGATGTATGTATAGAATCTATTCATGGTGGTAATGTATGAGAAGGAACAGTAAAGAGTAGTCACACGCAAGGATCATAAAAACAATACAGGCCTTAAAGAAACTGTGGACCAGAGCCCTGAGGAACTTAAAGGTCACTAAGTTTACATCGTCACAGACAGAAAATGTTAGTTGCTGTTCAATCAGAGCATTGGGATCAATCATGTGCTGTCTCCCCTCTTCCATGTTTTGATGTTGGACTGTTGGACATTTGTTTTTTTATGCAGCAGAAAGACATGGATTTTAAGCATGGAGTTGTTTTGGAACAGGTATGCGTGTTCAAACATGACATCGGGAATTGGGGCTAGTCTGTTTCTCACACCTTCTCCAGACATTACCATGATTGTTATTTACTTGAGAAACCGGATTGTGGTTTTGGGACAGATACAATCAGGATGCTCACAAACATAACAATCACAGGTTTGAATCTGAAAAAGCATCAGGACTATACTGTCCACAGCAGCACAGGATTTGCTCTTACTTTCAATTTATTGTGACATACTTTCCTCTCTGAGACACAGGTTATGGATTACTACAACTCAAGTCCTAAATCAGGATCACATAAGAGGAGATTTCCTCAAGTAAGAGAGTCTGTACATCAACTTGACTGTCATTCTTTCACCACTTCAGAAATACACCATGACCATAGACTGCACAAATCACAGAGCGATCCATTCCTCACATCACATTTAGATTCAATGCTGCCACCTAGTGCTGACACTGCATAAATACACAAAAGACGGCAAAGATCAGATAAGATAAGATATAGACATGTTATGTATAGACAGTGAAGTGAATTGACACAGGATGATTGCTCGAGTATGTAAACAACTGTTTGTAAATATGTATAAGGAGATATTTGGATAAACGTGTCCAAATGTGGTTATGTTGTGCAGGTTAGACCATTTATACATATATCAGAAGATATGGTATACAAAAAAAAAAAAGTAGGCAATATACTTTATTATTAGATACATGTTTGATTGATTTTGCGTATGCATGTACGAGATAAAATATGTATGTGTGCATTAATAGCTTTTATAATAACAAGGATTGCGGAAGAAGTAATTGATAAAATATAAAGAGATACAAAAGCAAATAAAAGTAGTATAATAATTCAGAGGAAATGGTCATTTCTGCAGACAAACCTATACTAAGCGTTTATGTGTGAAACAGGTAGAGGTGGCTTGTACAGCTGCCTTTCACACGTGTCCAGGTAAGGACATTATTGTTACATGTTGTACCACATCTCTCTCTACAACATCAGAGAACAGAGAATTACAAATATGGTCACTAGCTTTTAACATATTATTTATATTGTCAGTAAGTGACTGCTCCTCTTTACATAAGCGGTATAACTCACGTGTATTTTCTGATGTGATGCAGGATACATAAAACGACACAAGGTGGTGCTACTCTCATAAATGTGGTATTACCGTAGGACACAGCATCACAAGTCAGGGAATTATCTGTGGTTTCATCATTTGGAATTTCTACTAAGTAACCACAGTGTGCACTGTATATACATATTTAGATATTTACAATATATGTGAGACTGAGATTGTAGGCATGTAAAAATAAGACTAGATTGGCATGAAATGGGAACACAAACACAAAGTAAGACTGACAATGTACCTTTTTAATATGTTTCATGATTGATGCCTGGAGATTTCAGGCAGACACACTAAGTATCTCTTCTTAAAACTGGCATATTCTGAACTTTTGCAATGGTTGAAACTATTTATAGTGTTTTATCTGATTACATCATATGCTTTCTATTTTATGTGTTACATCATCTGTTTTATTGTGAAGCACTTTGTAACTTTGTTTTGAAGGATCCACAACAGAGAGACAGCAACGCAACACTGACAAAAATGTCATAAGACTTTTGTTGAGAGGATGCACATTCCGAGAAGAATTTAGTAGTTTGGCAATAAACAGTCTTACGAAAGTCGACACACTGTAGATGAGTACATAAACTTGTGAAATAGTAGAATGAAAATCTGCCAGGGCAAACTTCTTATTTTTATTTTTAATTTTAACAGCTCAGCAAACTCCAGTGTCTCTGGGTACAACAACCAGTACAGAATTAAACATTTCCTCTAATGTTTCTTTAAAATAGAAGAAGATATAATAATACAAATCGTTATATCAACTATCATTGGTTGTTGCAAAGCTGTAGCTATTGGTGCTGCAATCAAAAGTAGCTGTAGGGTATTTGTACACAAAGAAACGACTTGCACATATTATCAGTGACAAGTTTTCAAACTGTTCAAATAAATATGATATATGAGTCCCCCAGGGAATTAGGACCTGTTTAACACACTTTGAATAAAATCTTTTGAAGCTGATTGAGCAGATAATCCGGTCTCTCTCTCTCTCTCGCATTTCTAGCTGTGTAGAATTGATCTCTTGGTTAGGTTATCTTCAGGCAATTTGAGATGGGAATGAAAAAAGATAGAGGAAAAGTTAAAGTCACCTTCAAGTGCAGATATAATGATGCTTGGATTTGAAATATGGTACAAACTACCTTAATACATTTAAGAACACGTTTGGTATTTTATGTAACCTTATATTCTCATTCACGCTTTGTTTCAGAACAAAATAATCAAGTCTATGTCAATTCATTTGACAACTAAAGTCAACGATAATCGATTAATTAATGGTGGAACTCAAGAATAATTTAGAAATACTTCTACTGTACTTAGGTAATTTGCTTCAGTGCTTACATTTAAGAGTTGAAAGGCCTTTACTTTGAATGAGTTTTAAACGGGAATTTTTCATTTTAAGTACTCAAAACTAAATACTTCACATATTATGAACATTCATCCAGAGAATTGACTGCAACTCTCAGTTCTTTAAAGAAAACACTGAAGACTTTCCTGTTTGCCATGAACTTTTATTGAAATCAATATTTACCCATTTCTTACTATGTGTAGTTGCTTTTACTGTTGTGCTTGTCATTTTTATGTTGTTATGTTGTCTGTACCTCTTATTAGTAGTGTAGTAAGTATATGTTGCTATCACAATGTACCATTAAGTCTTTTAAAAGCATCTCGAATGGCCTTGCTTAAAAAAAAAAGTCCTAAATTTTACTTATTTTTAATCCTGAAAACTTCTGAATGTTTTTATATATATTTTACTTGGGGCCTTAATCAAACATCAAGCGTCTTAATCCTCTGTGTGTGTGAGTGAGTGAGTGACTGAGTGTGTTTGATGTGATCACAGGGCAGCGGTGTGTGTTGATGCTGTTTCCTGACTCTGTGTGTTTTCACGTGACCGCTCACAGGGCCAGCGCGTCTCAGAGGCAGCGGTGTTCACTGGGATCCAAGAGGAAACAACACAGGCTGCTGCAGCTCAGCATTTAACTCTTGAACGCCGTGGAGCCAGTCTGCCGGCATGTTTTCACTCGGGGAGAAGATGGAGTTTCTCATTGGAAACCCCTTCTCCACGCCCGTCGGCCAGAGAATCGGTGAGTCGCTTAGCTTTTCAAACTTTATATGTCTATGTGAGTCGTTGTGCTGCTGGAATAAATAAACGTCAGTAGATTCATTTATTTACGTGTTATAACCACACCCACGGTGCGCAAAGGGACTGAAACACGCTTTTATTCCTAGCTGCCAAATGCCTAAATGTTTAATAATGACAGAAACGTAAAAGAAAAGTCTGAAGAGAAAACGACGCAGAGGAGGCGGGACTCGGTTCTCGGAGTCTTGAATGCTATCGGTCGCTGTGGTAGAGTGGCAGCTGCCGTGGCGAATCAGACAGCCGCTTGTTGCTTCCTCTCACTTCCTCAGTCACAGATGTGCTGAGTGAAGCTACAGCCTCACAACAGTTAGAAACATCGCTGCTCCGGTTCAAGAAGGAAATGAGAAGCAGTGCCAGTTTGAAAGCAGATTTATATTTCCTCATTGATGGCGGCAGGGTGCTCTCTCTCTCTCTCTCCCCCCTCTTTGCTAGACCCTTCCCTCTCTCCCCCATTCTTCCCCTCTCACCCCAACCGGTCGATGCACACAGCTGCCAACATAATAATCATTTAAGAGGTTTCTCTCTCTCTCTCCTCTGTCACTAGAGGGTTGCTCCTTGTGGGAACTGTTGGGTTTTTCTTTAATTTTGAAAGCTCTCAAACGTACAATGTAAAGTGCCTTCAGGTGATATATGTGGGTGCAATACAAATAAAATTGAATTTAGTGTGATTTTTGTTTTTGTGTGTGTAACTACTTCGAGGCCAGCAGCAGCTACTGGTGTCATGAGGACAGTGATGAGTAGTGAGAGAGTATGACACACCCATCAGATCTCAAGCCGACCTTCCTCTTCCTTCTTTCCTCTCAACCCCTCTCACTTTCTAGCACATACATTTCCGAGTGGCCTCAGCTCCTTCTGAGGCAAAGGAGAACAAAAGCAGCTGACAGTCACATGAAGTGGAGGCAGCAGCAGCAGGGTGGAGAGGGGAGGGAGCCCGATGGGATTGAGAAAAGCAGTGTAGAAGATTTTCTTTGAGGGGGGTTGGAGGGCTGTGTTGGTGGAAAGGAATGAAGGAGATTATGAGGAGCCTGTGAGGGGTGGAGTGCAAAGAAAGCTGGCTTTGATTGCTAAACTTTTTATGTCAGAGGTGAAAACGTATTCCCTCAACCAGCAGTGCAGTTCCCATAAAAACACACTGTAGATTTTTTTCTTTACTTTACAGTTTAAATGATCCTCAATATTATTTCGGCCTGGGTTTGAAGATGACATTTTCTTTTTGGCACTAAAGCTATAAACTGATGGATTGTTTGGCCGTATAATGGGAA
The DNA here is from genome assembly GCF_949316205.1 of Platichthys flesus. Classification (NCBI taxonomy): domain Eukaryota; kingdom Metazoa; phylum Chordata; class Actinopteri; order Pleuronectiformes; family Pleuronectidae; genus Platichthys; species Platichthys flesus. Next base: position 7,596,265 of record NC_084949.1, read on the forward strand.
ATGTAGAATTCAGGAAAAACTCTAGAATATCTTTTGAGTATGCTGCCTCAATTAACTCCAGGTCCTTGTGTTTTCATATTAATTTGTTTGATAGATAGATAGATAGATAGATAGATTAAGAGACTTTTGTTTAAGCCTTGCTAGTGAGCATTTTATATGAACATGGAGAAACTAACTTTGAGGTTATCTGTAGTTGTTTTGGTTTTCTGGCCAGCAACTATATTGGGAAAAAGCTAGCGACTACTTGGTGAACATATTGAAGTGTTTATCAGCTACAGAGCCAGATGTTTCCATCAGGACTTTGTAGAGCATGCATATTGCACCCTGCATAAAGCACCATGCATAAATACCGGATAAACCACACATAAATAAGCCACTGTTTGCCATCAAGTTCAACAGGTTGACATTCAGCATTGTGCTCACAGGTGATTCATACTTTGGCCAAGTCACAAAAAGGTTTAATCAGATCAAATTTAAAGCGTATTTTTTTACCAGGTTATTTTTTTGTAAATGTATTTAAGATTGAAAGTAAATTATCAGATTCTTTAATGTAACCTCAAGTGATCAGAACTGGAAATGTGAACTTTTGTGCAAGATCGAGGGATAAAGCAATAAAAGCACCTCATGAAGGCAGACCTTGAAACAGTCATTTGGTGATCCTGCTTCCTGTAAATTAATTCTAAAATAATCCTTAAAAAGACCAACTCAAATGACTTCCTGTTATGACTCAGTTATCTCAATAGTGGGAGTATTTCTTCTGGTTATTGTGACGTGTCTGTTCCCATGTCAGTAGTATTAATCTAACTTCTCTTGATTATCCCTCTGTTGACAGAAAGAGCAACCGGCGGCGCTCTGCAGTCAGAGGACTGGGGGCTCAACATAGAGATATGTGACATCATCAATGAGACGGACGAGGGGTAAGGATAATGTCGTTTCCTCTGCTAAGTTATTTTTGGTCTCTATCTCTCCACTGGAGGAGATAAGCCAGTGGACTAGAGACTGAGATTGTCCTGTTCTTGACCTCTCAGTACAAGTCAGTATCATGATTACTGGTGAAAGAGGCAAATCCAGACCACCCAGCACAGTCTCATGATATGATGCACACTGCCCAACCTTACTGATGAGTTATTACACTGTATTATAGTTTTACCTTCATGGTTTAACTATTCTCTTTGGTGCTGGCTTTTATTATTACATTAGGACCAGTTCTATAGTTCTTTTGCCATTTGGTTTGTGATGCCATGAAGAATGTCACTGTAAGTCTAAAGTGTGTATGTTGTATTACAGTAAAACCTTTTTATTTACTAATAACGTTCAATGAACATTTGAATCATGAACAGCTCTACTTTCATTAGTGCTTCTGCAACAGAAAAACGATTTACCTTTTTTTTTTACAGTTATTGCCTTTTATTTCTCTTTTTTTTAAAACATCCTGTTTTTAAAAAATCTTTTCTCTGTTAGTCCCAAAGATGCGGTCAAAGCTCTAAAGAAGAGGATCGTAGGAAACAAGAACTTCAGAGAGATCATGTTGGCCCTTACTGTGAGTTAATCATCTGTAGGTCACTGTATATAAATGCTTTATGAATTTGTTCATGAGATCAGCTCCTGATTGGCTGCTGGTCTAGAGGCAATGGTTTCATTGCACATGCTTATAGTGGATCAACATTGGTAATGAGAACATGACGACCAAAGCTTTATTTTAATGTTTTGATTTACATTTAAATATGTCTCTTTATCTCGTGGGTCTCACAGGTTCTTGAGGCTTGTGTGAAGAACTGCGGCCACCGCTTCCATGTCCTCGTGGCTTCGCAGGAGTTCGTTGAAGGGGTTTTGGTTCGTTCCATTCTGCCCAAATATAACCCACCCACTGCCCTGCATGACAGGATACTGAGCCTCATACAGGTAAGGGGATACTTCCTTCAGGGGACAGTGTGATAGAAACTGTCAAATGCAACCAATGAGTATTTCTATTGTGAATTAATCTGCTGGTTGTTTCTTTTAATGTTCAAGGAATATTCATGACACATTTTCTATGTCCAACATCCAACAATTCCTGATGACTGGTAACTCTATAGCTTTGGCCAAAGAGAAAGTTACCTTCGTTCCGGCACATTTGACAAAAAGATTAGAAAATAAATGTTATAAAAAACTGTTAATATTTTAAACCTGGGTCTGGAATCGAAACTGTTTTGTAATTTTTGCTTTAAAAAAACCAACTGAAACAATCGATTGACCATTATTGGGTCAGCACTACTCTGCCCTTTACTTTAAGAGTGGGAGTACTTTTCTTGCTGTATGTTGACATCCCACAGCTTTTATTATTTACTCAAGTTCAACTCTATTATGTCTGCAGACATGTACAACAGTGTTATCCTCAGTATTCTTTAGCAGGAATGATAACATCAGACAGACAGATTCAGGCTTGTTAATGCTAAAGGATCATTTATGTCTCATCTCGCTCCCTGTTATATTACATTACATTACATGTCATTTGGCTGACGCTTTTGTCCAAAGCGACTTACAATTAGTACACTCAACATTTATGAGGTTGCTTTTCTTCTTCTTCACATGTGATCTTTGTTTTGGACTGTTTACTGTATTATTGATTCGGGATGGAAGATTCATTCATTCTTACTATGTGGCCTCATATGCTCTCGCTCCCATCTCCAGTCCTGGGCGGATGCATTTCGCAGCTCTCCTTCTTTGGCTGGGGTGGTGACTGTGTATGACGACTTGAGGAGGCGAGGTCTGGAGTTCCCCATGACGGACCTGGACGCTCTGTCCCCGATCCACACTCCAAACAGGGTGAGACTACTTGCAGATTTTATAAGTACCACATCAAATCAAAGCAGAAACGTGTGTATCTAAGTATGCTGGACCTCTCTGCCTTCATCTCGCAGAGTATCCCAGAAAACGAAACTCCTGACACGACCGCTGTCGCTCCTCCAGCTCATCAGTCACAACCACAGGCTCCCGTAGAGGCGACGGAAATGAACGCCTCACCGCCAGTTGAGCCCAACGAGAGACAGGCATCGCTGTCTGCAGAGCAGGTACCACTGCCAAATAACAGCTGTCAGCTAGTGTTGGCCCTGCAATGGCTGGGTGATAATATGAGCCATGTTCAACCCCTAAATGTAGATTTTTATTTGAATATCCGTTAAAACATTTGTTAATAAAACAGACATTAATGTATTTAATCAAAGAACAATCCGTATTTTATTATTGTTTAGACTTTACAGCACGAAAAACACATTCAATTGTGAGGTTTCACTTTCAATAGCCTCTGGAACACCATTTATACAAATAACACTGTATCTTTAATCAGGTCTAGGAGTTCAACTAAGCTTTCTCCTATCTGGAGGATTTCCTCTTTAGTTAGACCACTGAGTATTTTCCTGTCTAATTTTCTTGACTAATCAATTTAGGGCTTGTTTAAAAAAGTTTAAAATAAGAAAAACCAAATGTGACAATTGAATATCTTTATTTTGTCTGACCAACAGTGCAAAACACAAATCAATTAATTTGACAAGTAGAGAGTATTTTAGCATTTGTTTTCAGAATAAAAATATCAGTCTGTCAATCAAATTGATTTAACTAATCTGTTAATGTGTTGGCTGAAACTGAAGTTGAATAGATGCTTTTTAACTTTTAAACTGATTGTATAACATTGTTACATTGCATTGCAGTGACTGCTGGAGTAGAGCCAGTGTTAACACTATTAATTCCATCTGTTTATTTCCTGCTATGACAAGTCAAATCAGACTTAAATAGTAACAGTGTTGCTTGTATCACTGTTAACCTTAACAGTTAGCAAAAAACAAACTGTAGAATGGCCGTGTTTAGTTTTCTTTGCATTTATCCAGGAGCAGAAGCTGCGCAGCGAGCTGGCGCTGGTGAAGGGGAATCTCACAGTGATGTCTGAAATGCTGAATGAGCTCGTACCTGGACAGAGCAAGCCTGATGATACGGAGCTGCTACAAGTCTGTACTTTTTGTGTCACAATGGTCTAGCATGTCTTATCATAGTGTGACAGATGGAGATAACATGCCCCCACCATTTATCACCACTTTTTATGTTCAAAGTAAAGAGTCAGAGGAAAGGTCCTTTTTCCTGGGTTGTGAAGTCAGTCTTCTGACCTTGTTGTGATCATGTGCTTTGAAGTCAGAATGTGACAAAAACATGGAGGCTCTAGAGGTATTTTGAACGTTTAAGCAACGTCTTGAAATCTCCTTCCAATATTTGCATAATAACGAAGGGCAAAGTAAATTGGATTAGGTGTGACAGACATATAAATAACTTAAAATGTGCATGTTCAACAGAAAAAAATCTGAAATGGCTAAAAAGTCTAGTTTGCAAGTGACAAAAATATGACAAGCTAACATAAGTAGCTGCGTTTTTGGAGCTGAATGTAACATTATGTTAATTGGTTTAAAAGTGATCATGTCAGCCACTCGTTGACTTTCCTGAGTGGTTTTTCAAACCAGAGGTGGCTTTCATGTGACTTTTCCCAGTTGGGAACTACATTTTCCGATTATTCCAACAGCAAGTGAATGCCCAATCAGATTCCCTCTCGTGTTGTAGTCAAACAAATGCTGGGAATTGTAGGAGTTAGTGATTTATGTGAGATATGGATGTAGCAGTAAAACTGGCTACACCAAAAAAGTCAATACCATTTGATCTTAATACACATGTCTTGGTCTGGATTCAACATGAAGGATTTTTAACGATCTTGACTTTTCTCTCCCTCTCCATGAGCAGCAGCTGTACTCAGTGTGTAAGAACATGCAGAGTCGGGTGGTGGAGCTCATCCCTCAGCTGCTGGATGAAGGGTTTATGGAAGAGCTACTCGTGGTCAACGATGACCTCAACAACGCCTTCATCCGCTACGAGAGGTGAGCTGCAGCCGAGCTTTTGCTGTTTAAAATGAGTCAGACAGGGCTCGTTTTAAGAGTAGCTGTATGTATCTTTTTTTATTTCACGTTCATTGTATTGTGTTTGTGTTTTAGGTTTGACCGACTTAACAAGGCCCAGATATCAAGTCCTCCGCAGGTACGATGACAGATGTGGTCTTCCTCTTTTGTTTGAAATAATGAACGCACTACTGCATTTCCCAAAAGGCTGTGAGGTGTGAACTTCTTGTCTTTGCCACGTTAGCTATAAGAGATTACTCACACTCGGTGGGCCGTGTCCTCCTCTCAGCAGAGCACCACCAGCAGTACGAGCCTCATCGACGTCAGCCCACAGCCTCCCACGCTCAACCAACCTGCTGTCATCCCAACAACCAGCCAACCAACAGAAAGCCTCTCCACCAATCAGAGTCAACCGGCCAGTCACAGTGAGTCAACGCTGAACCTCACATTGTATGGGCCTTATTTTGCAACAGCAAATCTACATGAATGATCTCTTGTAACTAAAGTCTAGCATTTATTATTCGTATGTCTGGTAAAAACAGGATGTTGTGGCTGGACATCACATGAGCGGGAATTATGCATAGTAGGGAAAGCAACAGTGGATCTATGGAGTAAATCCTAAAGAAATTCATTGTTGTACCATGTGATCTGTATGTGGAGAAAGGATCAGTCAGAAGGGTTTTATTATTACTTGCGCTAAGGAGGTTATGTTTTCACCATTTGTTTGCTTGTGAGTAATGTTTTACAAAGACTACAGGATGCATTACGAAATCTTGGCTGTTGTTACATTGAGTCGTGACTTCATGAGGGAACCTCTGCTTTTCAGAAGAGGAGGAGGAGTTTGACATGTTTGCTCAGACCAGAGGCAGCTCCCTGGCTGATCAGAGGAAAAGGTGAGTGGTGCTAACCGGTGACAGACAGGACCTGTTCAGACCTGGTATTAACATCCGCCATGAGAGATACAATTTGACTCGACACAGTTTTTGGGTGTTTGTGTGTCAGATTGAGCGAGGTATAGCGAGAGATCAGGAGGATGTGAATGAATCTCATGTACCTGTGCTATGAAGAAAGATTTTTTTACCAATTTTAGAAAGGTATCAATCATTGTGTGGTGGTCAAATCAGGAATTATGGTTACAGTGCATGTCACATAAATTTCCATGGTTTGATTCCTACCTGGGGACTTGTTTTGCATGTCATCCTCGTCTGTCTCATATTTCCTGTGTTGTTTCATGATATGGCCGTTTAATGAATGTAAAAAGAAGTAATAAAAAGTTTACTTCAGTAAATCTGAAGTAATGACAGCTGCCGCTTCCGCCACACAACTGTCAGTTCCTATACACTTAAATATAACCCACATTGCATTGCGTTATTACAATATGTCCCTGATGGCTGTGTCCAGTGTCAGATATGAGGACCCAAGAGCAGTGGAAGGCCTCGCCGGAGCTCTGGACACCAGGTTGCAGGTCACAGGAGGAGTGAGTGAACCTCAGAAACACACACAGGATGTGAACAGAAGATTCCCTTTGAAAGTACAAAGTGTATTTCTGTTTGTATACATATCTACTACACAGGGTCATCATGTCTGTCTCTTGATTACATTTCCCCTTAGATGCCACAGACGAGCAACTCTCCACAGAACAATATTGACAAGTGGTTATCCGGCGATATGGTGAGGCTATACAGTTTTCTATGGAACTAACGCAGTGAGTTTCAGGAGGGAGAGTGATTGATAAGAGTATGATGTGAACTTTAACCTTTGGTTATCTCTGTGTTTGGACATGCAGGGGCAGCAGTCCTCAGTAAGTGAGGGAGTGTCCAGTGAAGGTGTGTAACTGGCCACATTACCGCCATTTAATTTTAAATATGTTCTTGTAGATCCTGCTCTGTAATGTGTGTTCATATGTTAACAAACACACGCACACACAAACACACACACACACACACCTTTTAACTGTAAACATCTCTTGCAGAATTTGATATGTTTCTGGAGGATCGGGCAAAGGCGGCAGACCACAGCAGCCAGGGGACCCGCAGCATGCCGCCCGCAGCTTCCAGACCGCCGCCACCGGCCACCCAGCAACAGGACAGATCACATGACCAGCTTTTTTCCCTCTGAGTGGGGAGACGTGGAAGGCTTAGCATACAGACAGGCTGTGCCAAGTCAGGTTATCGCTGAAAGTACATCTACACACACACAAACACACACACAAACCCACACACAGAGTAAAAACCTGACACTACAGAACTAGTGCCTAATCAACTCGTATGCAGGATTTCTTAGTTAATTTAGCTGTTTGTACCTTTCTGTAAGAACAACTTTATGTGGATGTATTTATAAAATGTATTATTCTAATGTCGATGTGAACAAGAGTTAACAGTTGAACATATATTTGATATTACACCATCGCAGGCCTTCGAAAAAGAAATTTGATTTTGTGTAAATGAGAATAAACGGGGCATTGTCCTGCAAACATGTTTCATCAGTCCTCTTTTTCACATTTTTTTTCTCTTAGCCGGCATGAAGTGAATTTTCCCTGGAGCTTGTTTTTTATCCGATCTCAGTGTCGTCTTTGTGTTAGAAAACTCTTCCTTTGTTGTTTCTGAAGATCTTGTGTCTGGTGTTGGTGACAAAGCTCCTCTTAATTGAGGTCAAGTCATGCCTCTTCCTGTCTTGTTTCCTGCTTTGTGTGAAATATACAAATGGTTTTTTTTCTGTTTCTACTTATGGGAATCAACACTTTTACATGAAACCAAAGCAGAGCCGTGCTGTATCTTTTGGTTCATTCTGGTGAGTTAGAGCCTTGAAGGAGAAGTGGGAGCTTCGGTTGGCCTCTGGCCATACTCCATGATACGCCTGCTGTTTGTGTGATGAGGCCATCATTTTCAGTATGTTGTTGGTTAAGAGCTCAAGGATGTCTGGTGTTGAGTACACTGAGTCCCTGAAGCAGCCAGAGGAAGATTAGAGGAACAATTTTTACATTCCTCTGTTTAATCATACAGTCACAGGATCATGTCTGGAGCCTTCGACTTTCAAACCCTCATGACCAGGGGGATTCAAGCTTTGATTCACCATTTCTTATGCTGTGAGCCAGTCTCCTGTCCTTCTTTCAGCCAATGCGTCCATATGCTCTGCTGACCAGGACATGCCTAAACCCAGACACCGCCGGCCTTCTCGCCTCCTGCGTCTTCTTGGATGCTCTTTCCAACCCTTCTGGATGTCTATTGAGAAGTCACCTGGGGCCACTGCATGGAGACACACCGCATGACAAATCACCCACTAACCTGAATCCTCCTGCAGAGCTGAAAGAGGCTGCAGCAAACCATCACCACAAGCTTGAGAAGGAAACTGCAGGTCTAGACTTGGGTCCTCTTCCCACAGATGCGCCAGTTCAGTTTGATCCTGGCTGCTACTCTCTGCCACGTGTGAACTAAACTACCAGTGGCAGGACCTGGGCCCAGCTTTCTGGTCTCGCTGGCTGCGGCAAACAAACTGCGAAAGATCGAAACAAGTGCGAACTTCCTCCTTTCCCAGTGGAATGGAGTGTGTGAGAGCTCAGACAGCAAATATACAGATACTGGCTTGGCACTGCTCGGGGGACTAGACACGGAGGTTGGCGTGGTTCTAGAAAGATTAAGACCAAAGGGTATAATGCCAGCGCAGAAGTGGGGACAAGTGAAGCCATGAAGAGTTGTTTATGCCGGAAAGTGTCTTATCCTGTGGTTCCAGCATGTACATGTTCATGTAAGTGAATGTTTCTCTCTTCACCGGCTTCAGCTGGGTTTCAATATGCACAATACCCTTTTTATTCTGCTATTTTGAGGCACCTTTAAATGAGACATTGCATGTGCTGTACATGGCTTTAGGCAGAATCTAATAAATTTCCCTCTGGAAATTTTTTCTCAATAACATCACTTGGCAACCATACAACCAATGAGGGGACAAGTTTACCCATGTCCCAAGTTTATTGTTTGTAGCAATCCTGTACAAATCTAAAGATGCATTACATCATGATGCTTTCCATATCATTGATTTGTTCACTAATACTTCCTTATCCATCGCACTGTGTGGAACTGTGGGGTCAACTTTTAAAACAACTTTAAACCCCATTGTATTACTCCAGAAAGGAGCTTTACGTATTATCAATAAGGCAGGTTATTATGATCACACAAATTATTTATAAAATCCGATGTGAGGAAATTACCTGATTTGATATATTATAAAATAATGCAATTGTGGTCTAGAGTTATATCAAAGTCACTCCAAAGTTGTGTTCAAAAGTATTTTTCAATTCAGGAGAGTAAATATGATTAAAGAGAAGTTTGCAAATTTGTGGTACAAAAAGCAATAAAGGAGATCAAAAGGAGATGCATTTATTATGTTGGGGTTAGACTGGAACAACGCAAATGTAAAGTTTTGTGTTACTCTGTATGTATAGGTCTGTGGCGCTATTGTTGAGGGTTACAAGTATGAATACTCTGTTTGTTTTGCTTTGTTTATATCTGGATGATGAATTGTAAGGACAGTAATGTAGGACAGTCATATAAGCATCATGCTTCTGCCTGTATTTTCACTCTCTTTCTACATAGAATGTTGACTATGTGTATACTATGTTAATGTTTCATGCCTGAATAAAAATATACTCTACTCTTATATAAATATAAACATGCTACTTAATCACTCTGTGTCACTTCTCTAGAATAATCCAGCCTTCCTGTTACGAGTGTCCCCCTAAAAGTAAAGTAAATGTCTGGAATCAGTGAAGCTAAACATATATTGTTAAGACCCCGGCAGCCCCTCGAGGGTTGTGCTGCATAAAGTCATGTGGGCTGTGGTTTCAATGTGTATGGCAGCATTTTCAGCACACTGCCAACTTTTCAACAGTCCTCTGGGTTTAAAGAGTGACAAATTAATTAATTTTTTACAGCAAAAAAACATTACAATGTCAACTCACCAATGAAAAACCCAAGGGAAAAGTTGCAAGTTGATGTTTCTTGTATGTGATGCCCTCATAGTTCTATATGTAAAAGCTTAAAGGGTTAGCACTGCTCCAGGCAGTAGGATAACAGTGAATCGGTGAAAGCAAACTCAAGGTCTGTGTTTGTAGGTGATGCTGTTGAGTCATTTTGCCACGACCATTTCAAATTACTCCAGAATACGTACATTTTCACCAGGCCTGACGTGCCTGCAAAGTTTGGTGAGTTTTCAAGTACGTTCAGGCCAACAAAAATGTGATTCATTTGCCTGAATATAATCAAATGATGAGCAGTAGGGCCTTTGCACTGCTGGTGCTAGGGCCATAATAAAATCAAGGGGACAGACTCACTACTGCCACCTGGTTTTTGAAATGTCCACTGTGCTGTTCATTCTGCCTCCTCCCCTGATAGTGACACGTTTAGAGGTAGTTTGTCATAAACTCTGACGCAGAACAACAATTAGGATACATCCCTCAAACTGACCACAAAGCCATTTGTTGTCATTACTTCTTGTTGCTGTCTGATTTTACTTTCAAACATGGGTGTATTTTAAGAACTGACAGTATTTATCATTATTCTGAAACATTCATGCTTTTAAACCACTCCCACTGTATTTAGAGCCAGAACTCCGAGTGTCGTTGAATGCATCAGAATCTCTACATCCGGGTTCCTCCCCTCTCAGGAGCCTCACGGGTGAGACAGAAGCTCTGTGACGCACTTCCGGTGGCAGCAGAAACTGCCACTGATAGGTAAAGGCAGCTGTCACAGCTGTTTTAGGGGAAACTACCGCAGTTTGTGACCTATTCCCTGAGATACGTAGTTTATGAATGTGTATCAGCGTGTTTCAGCACCAAGACTAATTGATCTGTATTTCTCCACTTGTTTGGTGAAACATGCTCGTTCATGTGGCTCGGTCATGTGCTGATTATTTTGTCATATTTGTACCGATTCTGCTTAAATGCTGTCGATGCTCTGCCTGTGTTTTGTGTCATTAAACTGAAACTTGAAATCCCACTGCTGGCCAGGCTGCATTAGGGCACCTGCACATTAAGATGTATTAAGCATTTTAAGGGGCCATGCCATGTTAATTCTGTAATTTTTGTCTACTGATCATTTATAAGATTTGCCTGTGCCACACGTCAGACCCCTGACAGCAACACCGGACAAATAACATAATGACATTTATAAAGAAATCATGGAGATGTTAAATAATATATGGAAAGAGTGCCTTGTACTACTGCCGTTGCTAAACACTTTGTTCCTTTGAGGTATTTCCATCTACTTTGGTACAGTTGTAGTCAATAAATTGCTACACGAACAGTGGCATATCTGTGCATCATTGCTATCATGGAGTTATTCACCATCTAATCAATGTACCATTTAAGGCAAGGATATATATGTACATTTCTCCTTTGGTTTATCCCAGTTCACTAGTCCCACTGTAACTGATACTGCTAATATAGTCTTTGAGTTCCCACTTATCCATAGACACCAAGATCATGCATATGGATCTGATAGATGTGCAACTCTTCTTGACTCATTTTGAGTCTAACCCCCGAGCTATCAAACTATCTAATAAACTTGTATAATCCAGTTTACATCTCATTGAATAAATCACAAACAGCTTTAGTGGCTCTCAGACAGTGTGGCAACTCTGACATCTTTCTTTAGTGTGGCTTCAAAGAAGGCTGTATTTCGATATCACTGGGAGTTACTGTTGACACCGGAAGTGCCTCTACGAGGCCGCCCTGCCACGGTTTAGGCCTGCCCTCACTGCCGCACGGTGCAGTACTGTACACAGACAAGATGGCAGCTTCTGTGGAAGACGAATTTGAAGATGCTCCTGACGTGGAGCCGTTAGAACCAACTCTGAAGAACATCATCGAGCAGAAATCCCTCAAGTGGATATTTGTGGGAGGGAAAGGAGGTGTCGGTAAAACGACTTGTAGGTGAGTGGAGGAGAAGCGCTCGTCGCCTCCAGGCTTCGGCTCGCTAGCTAACGCAGCTAGCTTTAGCCTGTATTACTAGTTGACGTGGATCAGTTTGAGTAAACGAGTCCCACGCGCAGTTTTCCCTGAACAATAATTGAATGGGAGTTAGCTCACTACCTGAAGACGTGTTAGCATTGAGCTATATTGACATTAGCGTTGTGTTTAACGTCAGTCAGGCAAGCTGAGTTAGTACACAGTTTACCGGCTGGTTGTTCGCTGTCTAGCACTGTCACTTGCTAACTTTAGCCAATTGACACATGCACTTGTCAGTGTGTTTGTGATCATTCCGCTGCGGTTTGACATTGTCAAGCTGTTTATTTCCATGTTCAATGGAAGATCTAGCTAAACCGTGTTAAATAGACTTAGCATTAGCTTTGTGGCTAAGGGACGACTACTTTCTTGAGGACACACTAGCCTACATACTAGCTCGCTACCTTCCATCAACTGCAGCTGCCAAGACTCACTGAGTGATGCTTAAAATATCATTAGGAATATTTTGTAACTCTGGCTCATGTGCAGTGTTTTGTCTTTGGATTAATCAGCACTCTTTATATCAAATAAAATGATTTAAAATGAATTAATATACCTGATGCAGCTTAGGAAAAGAGCACATGTGAGGAGCTTAACAACGTCACAACAAGTCTCGATCTCAATCTTTTTATCAGTACCAGATACAACATGGAACTTTAACCGCTGCTCTCTATAGCTGTTGACCAAGGTGTCTCCTCTGTGTCATTTGTTCAGCTGTAGTTTGGCTGTCCAGCTGGCTGCTGTGAGGGAGAGTGTCCTGATCATCTCCACAGATCCTGCCCATAACATCTCTGATGCTTTTGACCAGAAGTTCTCAAAGGTGCCGACCAAGGTCATGGGCTATGAAAACCTCTTTGCGATGGTGAGTCAACCTGCGAAAAGAACGGGAACATGTCGCAGACGGAGTAAGGAGTGTCTGTACAATGGTGGTAGAGTAATCTAATTTCTACAATACAAATAAGTTGAATGAAAAATCCACAGTTAAATCAAAGTAATGGGAAAAGCTACACAATCAACATAGACGGATTGATTGTGCACTCAGCCCTCAAGTAACTTAAAATGAAATATTGTTTAAAAGCTAGAATTATATCAGTACTGTAAAACATTTTTACAGGAGACATTTGGACTATTCATTGCAGGAAAAGTTCAGACGGTTCAAGAGCCCCAGTAACAAAATGAGAGTGTGACACAATGAGCAGGCATGCACAATTCCATGACCCTGAAACTAAAGCAGCTAATTTGGACTCAATTTGCTTTTTGACACCATAAGGGATGGTTTCCAAAACCCGCTATTTAACTGGTCCAATTGGAAATGCTTTGACGTTATCAGTTCTGCCTTCGGTGGGGGAGAAATGAAGAAAATACTTTTCCTTTTTAGTATTGAAACAGAAAAAAATTGCACAGTTTATCTCCATCCATCCATGTATCCAATGTCTTTACCTTGTATCAACTGAGTTAGCAGCCTAAAGCCCAGACATGGAGTTAAATAAATTATACAAACATGGAGTACTGAATAAACTGTCGCCATCTGACAATTATGGATGTGTTCACAAATATAACCTCTGATTGATGAAATTAAAACTGACTAAACAACAGCTCAAGTGATGTTCTGACCATGACACTTAAAATCGCTTGACACGGCCCTATCACATTTTAAACGTCTCCTAAAATAAGTGGATAGAATTATTGCTCTATCTGTTATTAAAGAGGTTTCTTTATGCTCTTTTTGGAAAATGAAGTTTTGCGCATGAGATCAGTATCTCTTCTGTGTCATGAGGATGGTCAGTTCCACATCTGGGTCTCAAAAGTACAAACCATCGTTGTGTATCAAACAGAATCCCCGGAGGCCCCAAAAACATTTGCAGGCAGTTTCAAACATGTTTTTTTGGTGTGTGTGTCAATGTGTGTTTGTGTTGTGTGTGAGTGCAGGAGATTGACCCTAGCCTGGGTGTAGCAGAGCTGCCTGATGAGTTCTTCGAAGAGGACAACATGCTCAGCATGGGCAAGAAGATGATGCAGGAAGCCATGAGTGCCTTCCCTGGCATTGATGAGGCCATGAGCTACGCAGAGGTCATGAGGTGAGATCTCCTGGTCGATACAGAACCAAAGCGCATTTTCCTACAAGCAGCACTGTTTCATAGATCCACCGATGCATATACCTTTATGGAGTCCATGAAGAATAGTTGGCCAGTTTTGAGTTATAAAATTGTCTTCCTGTGCATCAGGTTAGTGAAAGGAATGAACTTCTCAGTGGTGGTCTTTGACACTGCCCCCACTGGCCACACACTGCGGCTGCTTAACTTCCCCACCATCGTGGAGCGTGGGCTGGGTCGTCTCATGCAGATCAAGAACCAGATCAGCCCTTTCATCTCACAGGTAAGTGAGATGAAGGGTGTCCAAAAACCCGTTGGGCTGCTGATGAGCTTTCAATTGAAATAATAAAACAAATAGATGAATGGAAAAAGCAGCAATCACATTATATTTGTGGTTTTTATGAAATGTTTTCTTTTGCAATGCCAACAGCCTTCTCTCTGTTTCTCTCCTTGTTTGTAGATGTGTAACATGCTCGGTCTGGGTGACATGAACGCAGACCAGCTTGCCTCGAAGCTTGAAGAGACGCTGCCTGTCATCCGCTCAGTCAGTGAGCAGTTCAAAGACCCTGTAAGTTACGTAGATACACAACACTTGTAGTTAATTTACAATCACATTACTGTCTCAACAGTGTGGGTAATGTTGTGGGTTTTTTGTTTTCGTTGTGCTTGTGTGCATATACACTAGGCTTGTCATACTACACTTTACAGACCTGGGGTCTCATTTATAACCGTTGCATACACACAAAACGGGGCCTGAAACGTGCGTACACCACTTCTAACGCAAACGTCGGGATTTAAAAAAGCAAAATTGACGAACATTTTCCTATATCCATCAAAAATCTGACCAATGCGTACGAACGTTTTGGAGACGGGAAAGTGGCGACGCAGACGTGAGGTTGTGAACTGAAGCCGGATTATTGCTCCAATTCATAATTTACACCAAAACCAACTGCCTAGTTTTGCTCATACAAACATATCTGCTCCAATCGAACCTTTTTAATTAAAAATTATATTAAATAACTTACGTTTAGATTACATTTAACAGTGGAGTATTTTCTTTATTAGTGACATCACTACTGTCCCATAAAGTCGCTCTTCACCTCCACCTCACTAACAACACATCGATGTCAGTGTCTGAAAGTTTCGCTTCCTCTTCTCATCGCTTGATGCCGTGACTCCGTCAGGACTCACGTGGAAATCCATTGGTCAGCAGCATAATTTAATATTCATGCCGTGCTTTGCATTGACCATTTATGGTTGAAAGTGGGCGTGTGGAGGGCGGATTTGGAGGCAGATCCACGTACGAACGTTTCCAGGTGGACTGTGATTTATAAAGCGAACTTTGCGTTCAGGTGTGCGTGCGCACGGTTTTATAAATCTGAATTTTATGCGCCATTTCCGGCTTTTGTGCATGCGTACACTTTTAGTATGAATCCTACTCACTGTTTTAAAAATGAAGCTCCTGGGCTCCTCCTATGAGATGTGGCTGTAGCCGAGCTCAAAGGCTTTCCAGCTCTGTAGCTGGTTCATTTACATTATGTACAGCTTCACAAAAGTATGGAAGTGGTGCCAGTACTGAAGAAGGTGGAGAAAAGGATATAATCCACAAATAATGTTATTAAAACCAATTTAACATTTAGTGATCTAGCACAGCCACTTATAATGTAAACCTTCTCATCACTGAGCTGTGTGCATTTATACAGCATCTACACGTGAGGCACGTGCTTTGTTGGTGCAGCCTTTCAACCCGTCCTACTGTACGCCTGTGTACAATGGTGGGACATGTAGTATTGTGACAAGAGGACTATCAACAACACAGTTTCACTCCTCTGTATACTAGATCATGTTTTCATGTCACAATGACTACACCGCTGCATAAAATTGTCATTTAAGAATGAATGTTTCTAATGTTTTTTCCCAGAAATTGCTTTAGTACTGGTTCATGCTTTACGTAGACATCCCATTTCCATTTCAACCTGTCAACTGATTTACATTTACAGATATAAATACACTTTCAAATCTGAATACATATTTTAAGATATTATCTTTACCAATTTCAAAATCCTTATCACACACATGCATTTTAAATACACATTTACGTATCGGTTTACACACGCACACACACACTCTTAATACAGATTTTGAGAAATTCACAAATCTCATAACACAATCACAAATCTGAGGGCTGATGGGAGGGGATACATCGGTTGCCTTTTTGCTAGCTTTTCCAAGATTACAAACCCTAGCTTTAAATTAGTTGTTTTAAAAGCTTTTCTTTATGTGGGTGTAACTCTTCTATGTTTCTTTCCCGTCCATTAGGAACAGACCACCTTCATCTGTGTTTGTATCGCTGAGTTCCTCTCCCTGTACGAGACGGAGAGGCTCATCCAGGAGCTGGCCAAGTGCCGCATCGACACGCACAACATCATCGTCAACCAACTTGTTTTCCCTGAGACAGAGAGGCCGTGTAAAATGTGTGAAGCCCGCCATAAAATTCAGTCCAAGTATTTAGACCAGGTAAGAGGTAGTAGTTTGTGTTCAAAGCTGTTAAAATACAGATGCATTATTGAAACCAAAATTTTTAATAAGTGTAACATGTTATTCTCCTTTTTCATGGCCTGTCCTCTCTCTACAGATGGAGGACCTTTATGAAGATTTCCACATAGTCAAGTTGCCGCTGCTGCCCCATGAAGTCCGAGGTGCCGAAAAGGTTAACACGTTCTCTCAGCAACTTCTGGAACCGTACAAGCCCCCAAACAAGTGATCTCCGTCCCTGCAGGACTTCCCTCCCTGTGCCCCCTCTTTGCAGACCACACCTCTATCTACAGTCTGACCTCCCCTCCTGTGAGCCCCCTCCTACACTGGCCTCAAGCCCCACAGTAACAGGCTCAAGGTGATCCACTCAGTCGTCAGCCCATCATCCGAAGTAGAGCACCTCTACAGCGAGACACAGGCGCTTAATGAAGGGGAGCTGATGATCACAAACACCGAATTATATTCTGCTGTATTGTTAGAGATAAGACAGATAGGCGCTGCCTGACTCTCAACTTCACCGCTTGTCTCCATATCCTCTGTGTGCCAGTCAAACTATTCCTACTTAAAGCATTTAACATTTTCTTAACATCCCCCCTCCCCGTCCATCTGACACGATCGATTCTGTAAAAACTAAATAAGTGTTTCCAGTGACGGTGCTGTGTGTTCCTCATTTCAGATTGTTGATGTTTATTCCGTGTGACTTGGTGGCTGTGTGCGTTCTCCAGTTTGACTTTTGACTAAAATTTCCCACTAACTCATCTCGCACACATCCGGAGCTTCCATCCGGATGTCGACAGATTCAGTGTGACAGCAGGGCAGTGAAAACAGACATAAAGAAAAACTATTTAAAAGGAATATGGCTTGTGGTCAAGAAAAGAATTTTTTTGGCAGAGACCAAAAAAGTGTCTTTTACCATTTGTCAAATCTTTACTCACTCCTCCATGCGACTATGGTGTAAATGCAGTTACTTAACGTCAATGAGATTTTGAATCAAGTCAAACTAGGAGCTTGAAATAGTCTGTGCCTCTGTTATTGTTTTAACTGGACAGTCTTAAAGCTAGGGTTGGTAATCCTGGAGAAGCTAGCAAAAGCAGGCTACACCATATCACAGATGCATCCCAGCCCCTCCCATTGTCCCTCTCAACAAAGCTATGCCCCTGAAGCACACTAAAGCTCACTGACTTACAACCTCTAATAGACAACTTTTTTGTGACAAGCTCACTAACTTCTGGCTAACGTCTCTGCTTCAGAGGGGAATGTCTCCCCGACTTGTGAAGACCCTGTGCTTTGTGACAGCACGAACAGGGGAATCACAGACAGGCACATCCGTTAGTGACTGACAGGTACACCAGCCAATCATTTCATTAAGTCGTGCGAGGGGCACAGACACAGGCATTTCTTCATTTAAAAAAAAAGAAGGTATTTATTGATGGCTATCAGGACGAGCAGAGGATTTCAATAAATTACCAACCCTGCCTTTAATGGCCTCTGTTGAATATCGTAGCATCTAGTTGCTTCAGACAGATGATGCTTGTGACCTGATGTTTCAGTGGCTGAACGTTCATTATTATTTCTGCTGAATCCCCAACACATGCTCCCACAAGCTTTGTCCATCATTATATCTGTTTACTGAAGACTATAACTTATGGGAACACAATTGAAAGACATTAGTAGCCTTATTTAGTGCATTGTTAGCTAAGAATATAATGAATGTTGCTTGATCAATAATGTTGAACCAATCAATGGTGAGTAAAGCATCTTTGCCCTAGAGTGGGCTCTGATTGGCTGACCTGATGATTGAATTACTTCATTTCCCAACAGACACATAGAGAAGACAGGTTATCCACCCCTCAATCCAACTCTTTATCTCTCCCCTCTGTAACTGAATGCTTTTGAGACGATACAAAGCTGTTTTCTATAAATTATTTAGCAAGAGTTGATTAAAATGAACTTGCCTCAGCTCAGAGCCTTTTGTGGTCATTGTGTTGATCTGATGTTTTTTCCTGATCAGGCTGCAGATTGTGTCCGACGGACTCATTTAACCTCGAGCAAGAAGATTCAGGAGCACAAACAAGCCTTTTATGCTAAAAAAAATGAAAGACGCATTCAAAAAGTGCCATTGTTATTCTCAATTGATTTTGTTAAATTATAAAGTGTTAACTTTAAATGAACTTTACTGGTGCAGAATTGCATTTGTGGTGAAAGAAGTAATGAGATCCTTTACTGAAGTTAAAGTACTAATCCCACATTTTTTTATTCAAAACCTTGCAATGACACCTGAAATGAGGGGGCTACAGTGCCTCCTACTGGTCAGGGACACCAACTGCAAGGGGAAGAGTTTTCCAAAGTCAATTAAAGAAACCTTTTTATTCTCTACAGTGACAATTTGAGAGTCGCTCTGTAAGGCCTAATATCAACCCATTTTTACCTATTTTATAATATTTGATTTAGTCTTAGAACCCACAAAGGTTATGTAGATGATGACAGATTTAAATTGAGAATATTGTGGGTTTTTGTTGGTGATAGTGGGTTAAATGTTTGCAGCACAGGCTGAACACAACAGCGACTTCCCCATATTTTGGCCATTAATTTTTTACTTTTGGTTTACAGCAATATTTGTAAGCTGTCTAATTTACCTTTTTGATTAAAAGATATATTGAATTTGATTTCCATGTTTAGCCTAAACATGAAATATTAAGATTTCATATTTAGGATTAACGCTTAACATTTCGATTCAACATTTAGGTTTATCATTTAGTGATTAGATTTGAATTTAATATTTAAATTCACATTTAGATTAAGATTTAACATTTTTGAGTTTATTATTCATATTTTTTATAAAATGGTAAATTTGAAAGGGATACGTGTAAAGGCATAACTTAAAAAAATACACACTGCTTTAAAAAAATGGTTTTGGTGGAACGTTGCGGTGAAACTGACTCGGTCCAGTTACTGTTTGGAACAAGTGGGATGTTCTCATCCAACTGTAATTTATATCTATTCTTATAAGAAAAGGTGAAGGAGGCGCAGTGACAAACGTCTCCACTGTGTCTGTCTGCTCTGGTGTAAAATAATCAGTTTGTTATTCAATCCGCAACAATTCGCGACTTGTAGATCTGTGACGCCGCAAATTGCTTGTTGTTTTCATATCACTTAACACGAAACTTTGCCATGGTCCACTTGCTGCAGTTGTATAATCCCCTCCACTGCCCTGTGCGCTCTCCGTGGCCCCGGCGCTGCGGCCTGTCGCTTGTGGTCCATCAGCGAGCCGCGCTGTGCCGGTCGGGGGCCGCGTTAACGAGCTCCTCCTCCTCATTTTGGGGGGGATTTAACCCCGGGGGCGCACTGACCACTGGACGCACCGACTGAGGCTCCGAAGGATTACAGCCATTACAAGCCGGAGCAGCCCCGAGTCAACCGAGCTGACGCCAGGGGACATCAGAGTTATGAGCTCTGTGAGGAAAAGACAGAGGAACACTCCACCACCGGCGAGCACACAGAGAGGACTGGCCTGCGTAAGTGAAAAATGTGACTGTGCCTCTCCAGTGGTGCCAATTACGCACAGGGATGCGCTGAGCAAGTGGCGCGTTCATCACGGGAAAAACCCCACAAGAGGTGAGAAGCTTTTTTAATATAAATATCAAATAAATAAGCATTAGCTTTAAACTCTGTGGTGTTAAACGTATATCCCAGCCTGAAGTGAATGTGATCTAGACTAAGTTTAAGTGGCACATCAGGAAGCAAACAATGAACTCTGCTTTATTAGTTGAACTGTTTTATTAATGAATTAATTCATGTTGGTATTGAGTTCTCTCCCTTGTGATTCAAATAGATATGAATTCCTTTCCACTCTGTTTTTATTAACATTATCATTGTAAGTTGAAGTAGTGCATTTGTTTTGCATTGCATATTCTTTTTTAATATTACGGGGAGCTCTGTTTGTTCAGGATTCACATCTTAAAACTTTCTATGCTTTTGTATAGTTTGAACAAATGAAACCTTGAAAAACTTGAATGTGATATGAGTGTTGGAGCATCTCTGTTCCATGATCAGCTCTGGTCCCACTGCAGATGTTTACCTACAGACAAGGTGCTTGTCTTCCTCCTCTCAGCTCTTCTGACCCTGAGGACCCAGTGATCTCTCATCAATGACGGTCACCTACACGGCCAGAGTTGCCAACGCCCGCTTCTGTGGCTTCTCCAAGCTGCTGCTGGTGTGGAAGGGGAGCATCTACAAGGTGCTGTACAAAGAGTTCCTGGCTTTCTTTGCCATGTACACGGCCATTAGCGTCACTTACAGGTGAGACAGCAGCTTCAAGAAAAGACTCTCCACTGAGACGCATCAGTATTTTCATTTACAGAGCTTTAAAAAAATAATAATTTTGTCTTTTATTTTTAGATTTGTCCTCTATGATGACCAAAAGAGGTACTTTGAAAAACTGGCGATTTATTGCAACCACTATGCCAGTCTCATCCCCATGTCCTTCGTACTGGGTAAGATTTCCTCATGTTATTGTTACGTTGAGATTACAGTGGAGGGGACAGGGCCCGAGCCACAGTGTGTCCCAGGCGTCTGCATGTTTGTTTGTTTCTAAGATGGGTTTGATGAAGGAGAACCAGAAAATGTTCATGACAGTTTATTATCTGTTTTCATGTCAGGGATCCTCATCTATAGACATCAAACCCTCTATATGTTCTATTGGTTTATAGGTTTGCATTGAACACATAGATATAAATATATGTAGCCGACTAAGATGAGAACATTGATTAAATTACACATTTTTAATTTAATTAATTGCAGAAATCATTTATGTCAATAGAGATTTTTGGGAGAGATCAAATATTCTATTAGAACATATATATTATATACAAATGGGACTTTTCTCTGACTATACATTATGATATCAACCTCTTCTTACAGACTCCAACGTGCATTTTACTAAAACAAATGCACTTACAACTTTATTGCGTTAATATTTTGTCCCATATATTTCTTACTTCTTTATTCATATACATACACTAAACCATGCATACACAGAGATCTGACAGTATTGCTCTCTGATGCATTTTTTCCATAGTATAATGTTGTGTGACCGTAAAAACATTTTTATTGTTGTTGGGGCAACAGCTGAAAAGCGTCAGACTTTACAAGGGAAACCCAGACAGCATTATTTAATGATAAGAATTTGAATGAAACAACTTTAGAATTTTTATTTATTTAACTAATTGTGGAAATTGTGGAGCAGTGTGAGGTAATTTTGATAAAGCAAAAACATCAATTAAAACGTGGTGGGGAACATTTCTATGAATACACAGCATGGTATTAATTGTTTTTTACAGACTCATTTATTAATTTAAGATTTTCTTCATATATCTATTTTTATTGTGTTCGTCAAGCATACATCATAAATCATACAAACACAGTATGTGATAGATCTAAATATCGGCCCTGGTTCTTAAAGACTCCACAGTGAACATATGTTGATTTGGTATTTTTCCACATATTATTTTCTTCATGAATTTACATCATCTTGTGAAAGCTTACATACATAGTCAGTGTGTTATGAATCCAGATGATCATATATTACTTACATTGTGATGTATTAGCTGGGCCTAATAGAGTGAGTTATGTAACAATAAAGCTGTACATTTTCTTGGAGATTCCATTGACCTCAGTTGATGTGAACCGTTGGGCCCCAGAGTTCAGTGGAGAGCCAGATTTGAGCTCTGATCCGCGTCTCCAGTGTAATCACCTTTGTGTCTCCTCATTACTGCTCTTCCCAGGTTTCTACGTGACCCTGGTGGTGAACCGCTGGTGGAGCCAGTACACCAGCATCCCTCTCCCTGACCGGCTCATGTGTGTCCTGTCGGGGGGGCTCCAGGGGAGCGACGAGCGAGGCCGCCTGCTGAGGCGCACCATGATGCGCTACGCCAGCCTGTCAGCCCTGCTCATCCTGCGCTCCGTCAGCACGGCCGTCTTCAAGCGTTTCCCCACCATGGACCATGTGGTGGAGGCCGGTGAGTCGGTACCTCCAGCTCCAACTGTGATTTAGCAGTGAGTAAAGTAAGAGTACGTTCAATTATCCACAGCAGCTTTAAACCAATAGAGCTTGGGATGATAATGGTCTGTAGTTAAGACGACTCAAAGCTCTTTACAGAACACACACATTCATACAGTGCATATACACTCACCGGCCACTTTATTAGGTACACATTGCTAGTACCGGGTTGGACCCCCTTTTGCCTTCAGAACTGCCTTAATTCTTCGTAGCATGGATTGAACAAGGCTGGCATTTATATAATGCTCAATTTGTACTAATAGAAAATATCTACCACACCAATACACCATCACCACCAGCCTCAACCATTGGCACAAGGCAGGATGGATCCATGCTTTCAAGTTGAATACGCCAAATATGGACCCTACCATCTGAATGTCGCAGCTGAAATCGAGACTCATCAGACCAGGCAACGTTTTTCCAATCTTCTATTGTCCAATTTTGGTGAGCCTGTGCAAATTGTAGCCTCAGTTTGCAGTTCTTGGCTGTTAGGAGTGGCACCCGGTGGGGTCTTCTGCTGATGGTGGTTATTTGAGTTACAGTTTCCTTCGTATCATCTCAAGCCACTCTGCCGAATCTCCTCTGACCGCATACATCATCAAGGCATTTTCGTCCACACAACTGCCACTCACTGGATATCTGTCTCTTTTCGGACCATTCTCTGTAGACCCCTAGAGATGGTTGCGCGTGAAAATCCCAGGAGATCAGCAGCATTTGAAATACTCAGAACAGCCCATCGAGCACCAACAACCATACCACGTTCAAAGTCACTTAAATCCTTGTTCTTCCCCATTCTGATGCTCGGTTTGAACTTCAGCAAGTCATCTTCACCACGTCTAGATACCTAAATGCATTGAGTTGCTGCAACGTGATTGGCTGATTAGCTATTTGTGTTAACAAGCAATTGAACAGGTGTGTCTAATAAAGGGGCCGGTGAGTGTATGTGGAGCACTTTCTCTCACACACACCATTCACACACTGTTGGCACTGGCACCAGGGTACATTTAGGTTCAGTATCTGGCCCTAGGATACTTCTGCACTCACTGGGATTGAACCATCAACCTTCTGGGTAGTTGACGACCAGCTCTGTCTCATGAGTCACAGCAGCTCCCAATCAAATCAATCAAATGGACTTTTCCAATGCACAATCCAGCCACCTTGGCCTATTTGACCTTTCACACGTACACGTCATGACTGTTGTGTTGTTTCTTCCTCTGTTCCTTGTCTACACCAGAGAGTGCAGGATAAATCACCAGGACAAGGCACATACTGAAACTCACAGATGATAACGGGATGTTATCAAACACCCGTAACCAGATCACAAGACACGGTGTCCCCTCCTCTGTGTTTTATAAATTATACATGGAGCCATTCTGGTGTCATTTCTCGACACATTGCAGAAGTTCTCACTCACTGTAACGCCTTGATTGGAAATCTGACTCATAGAAAAGTTCAAACCACCACTTGCTGAATCCTGATCAGTCATTCCTCTCTCTCTCTGTGAGCAACATTTTTATATTATGATTGTATCTAACGAATCTGAGGCATGAAGTTTTGTTTTCTGCTGTTTATTCAGGATTTATGACGAGAGAGGAGAGGAAGAAGTTCGAGGGCCTTCACTCTCCCTACAACAAGTACTGGATCCCATGCGTCTGGTTCACCAACCTGGCTGCTGTGGCCCGCTGCGAGGGCAGGATCAAAGACGACCACACACTCAAACTGCTGCTGGAGGTGCACCACCACACGCACACACACACGCACACACACACACACACACACACACACACACACACACACACACACACAAACACACATGTGACTTCCTTGTTAACACGTTTTACTTATTTTTTTATCTTGAAGCTATCATGTGGATGTAATGAGCACCTTTCTCATTTTATTCTTAGTAACCTAATGGTTAAAGTTCAGAGGTGATTTATTTTCTTCAATTGGACTCAAATTAGGCATCATCATTGAAGTATATAAAAATAGAAACTGTATCGAAACTTTGCGGGGACCCTGGGAAGAGTAGCCACACACACACGAACACACACACAGAAGGGACTGCAGTTTCCTGTGTTTTAATATGAGATGTATATTCACAGAGACACGAAGACAGAGAGTTTAGATCTCACAAAGTTTCTCTTTCTGTGTCAACAGGAGCTGAATGGCTTCAGAGGGAAGTGCAGTATGTTGTTTCATTATGACATGATCAGTGTCCCCCTGGTCTACACTCAGGTAGGTGCTATGTATATGGTTCTCATGCACACATACACACCACGTATTTAAATAATCAAAAAATACTTTTCGGTGGTTTCTTAAAGCTCTGCTCCTCCGCTAATGTTTTATTTACAGAGCCTGAAACAGTGTGAGGTTTCTGGTTGCATTACGCAAACTCAGACCGCAGCTTGTTGTGTGTGAGAATTACGAAATGAAAGTAAAAAGGTATTACTGGAATCTAAAGGCAAAAGTAACATGTGTCCATTAATCTGTCCCTCAGGTGGTCACTTTAGCCGTGTACAGTTTTTTCCTGGTGTGTCTGATTGGTCGTCAGTTCTTGGACCCGAGTCGAGGTTACCCAGGTCACGACCTCGACCTCTACGTGCCCATCTTCACCCTGCTGCAGTTCTTCTTCTATGCAGGGTGGCTTAAGGTCAGATAAAAGGGTCACATACCATTTGGTCTGTGAGATACTCAACCGCAATGTTTGCTTTTCACAACCAGGGACCATTTCTAATAGTTTGTTACTCTTTCTCTGGGCTGAAGGTGGCAGAGCAGCTGATCAACCCCTTCGGAGAAGACGATGATGACTTTGAGACTAACTGGCTGATAGACAGAAATTTCCAGGTTTCTTAATAACTTTTTTTTTGTTCTGAATTCGTTACCCTGCCCCAGGAAATGCAATTTAAGGCCAATGATTAGTAAGTACTGCCTGATCAATGTCTGCTGTTTCACCTCTACAGGTGTCCATGATGGCAGTGGATGAGATGTACGGAGATCTGCCAATGATGGAGAGAGACCGCTACTGGAATGACTCCAACCCCCGGCCCCCGTACACCGCCGCCACCCTCTTTGTCCTCCGCAAACCCTCCTTCCAAGGGTCCACTTTTGACATGGCGTGAGTTTTGGGGTTTTACGCGCTCGCTGAATGTGTGACCGTGAACGTGACACTTTCAGTTTAAGTCGCCCAGTAGCGTGAGAAAGTCACAGACAATGAAAATGAAAGCGCTCTTTCAGAAGTAGTGTGAAAAACTTCAAACACGAGATCTGTGAAGTCATTGTGTTTCAGGTAAATGAAGTACTGATGCATTATCATCTCTGCACAGGGTTCCTAAGGAGGAGATGCACTTCCAGCCTCTGGAAGAAATTGCTGAGAACATGGAGGAGTCTAGCAATCGTCACCCCAACATGGCCCTTTTTAACCGCCTCCTGAACGCAGCTCCATCCCCCACTGGCCTCATGGGAGGGGCTCTTCGCCGCACCTCAGCCCAGCTCCAAAGGCTACGCCACTCCCCCAGCATTGACCAGTGCACCAGCGACGATGATGACGATGAAAGTTGCAAGATAGGCAAAGGGGGCTCTCTGCCATCAGGGCTGGGGCAGGAAAACCAGAGCACCGGGTCCAGTTTCACGGACGATAAGAGCCTCAGAACTCCTCTGCTGGAGATCAAGTTTGGGGCGGAGCAGGAGAGGGGAGGGGGCCACCCTGCCCTCAGTGAGAGGAATGAGGTGAGTGGAGCGGAGAGGAGGAATGATGGAGAGTGGCAGATGAGGGAGGAAGGAGGGGATCAAGGAAGTACAACGTGGGAGGCCCAAACTCCTGTGTCAGTGTCACTGCTTCCTCCTCCCCCACAGTCATCAATGGAGACGTCCACTCGACCGGCCTCCACCGTTCCCATCACCTGCCATCACACCTCTGCCTTCCAGTTTCACCCGACTGCTCACTCCAGTCTGGAGCACTGCAGCTCCCAGCCAGCCATCAACCACAACAGAGCTGTGCCCACAATTCCTAAACCCCCATTTGCTGGGAAGAAAAAGTCCTTCCTCACTGTGCCGTCTTACAACGAGCCTCAGCGCTTTCGCAGTGTGAGCATGGGCTCAGATCTCACTGGATCTTAGGTTGACTGTTGAAACTGTGATTTTTAATTTCAATGCACAAGGGAGATCTGTTAAAACTATAAATATTTGTACTACTACTTAATCTACTTTGAGTCTACTGCACCTTGGGGGCCATACAAGGAGCACTTTTGGGAAGTTAGTGACCCTCCCTGACATTGTCATGTAAAGCATTAGCCCCCTCATAGTTCTAAAATATCCCCCGACTTACTGATGATGTTTGAAAATATACTTTTTGAAATGTACTCAATTTTGCGACACATCATCTGGGACCTGGGAGGAATGTTTGGTATTTGAAGGAAGGGAAGGAATGGAAACTGGACACAATAAAGGACAATTTTTCTATTGACATGTTGCTTCATGGTAGCTAGTACACTAGTCACAGGGTTTAGTTCTCATTATGAAAGTCTATGAAGCTGAAGGTGTCACGATGCAGAGATCTTAGTAAATATGCTAGAGGCTCTTTAAAATGTTGTGTTTTTCACATCTCCATTTATTGAACACATTTGACACTACATAGCTATTTCTCACTACTGTCAGCCTGTGTGCTAGGCTACGTTATGCTCTGCTAAGCAAATCAAAGGTCAATTCTTCCAGAGAGCATAGGGTGTGTGAAGATAATTAATTTCTGGTTCTTAAGTTAGGCGTACAAATGACCTGTTACTACTTAAGTCTGGGCAACTTTTTTTTCAGCAGTTTGGAGAGAATACAATTAAAACTTTATTTTATTCACCCTGATTATTAAAAAACTGTAAATAAAGTGATTTTCAATGCGCTTTTGTGTTTTTTTTTCGAACTCTAACGAAGAAAGAAATAGTCAGCATTCGTTTATAGTTACGATTTAAACATGATCTTTTAATATTTACTGTAGTACCAACATTGACCAGCTGGAGGTGGTAGCAGCAAACATTAGTGAGAACCAAGGTCAAACAGGAAAAAAACCTTCTCTCCTTCTTCCATACTCTTGCTCTTCATCCTGATCTCCTCCGTCTCTCCCTGCACATGAGGCCTCCTACCTGGGCTGTAGTCGGAGCACCCTCCTGGTCAGGGTGGACTGTCTCTGCTGGGCCAGGAAAGACTGAGCTGGTCCTGGAGCTGCGGAGTCCTCACACAGACTGTGTCGATGGAGAGTGGAGGACTGAAAGAGGCACAAACACCTTTCACATGTCATTGTAAACACTATTATACTCAAATGTAGGAACGTCAAAGGCCTATTGCCACGAATAAAATATGCAACTGCTACTACTGTTATTTTTTATTTGACTTTTGGATCATGTGTAACACTCGCCTCAGAGCGATATCAATATACAATTTTGTTTATTGAGCTGAGAAGAAAACAGGTTGATTCTCAAACCACACAAACAGCTTGTTTGCAGGGAGCCAGTGAGGGATGACATGAATCTCCTTTGTTTTGGTCTAATTAGCAGAGAAGCGAATAGGCTGTCTTCTCTTCATGATCAATAGTAGAATTATCCTTTATCAATTATCATTGATGGTCAGAGCACAAAAACCTGGGAAGGAAAATAACAAATTTACCGGAACAAATCAGCACTTATCTTGAAGTGGGAAATTTGATGCACGACTGTGTGTGAAGTTCAAAAGTGTTACATATATTTCCAGACTACAAAGCCTTACTTCACGTTATCACCAACACAGATGTTCCTTCAATCACACACCCACTGCACAACAGCGTGTGGTCCTGTTTGAACTGTTAGATTCATTATGATTAAGAATGTATATGTCACTTTAAATCACAACACAAACTTCATTGTACCTCTGACACACTGTAATAATCGAAATTGATCGAAAGTATACTGGGACACGGTTATCAGGATTTTGATTCCCTCATGTTCTCACCATGCTTTTCCAGGCCGTCAGGATCCGTCTCTCCTCTTGCTCCTGGCTCGACCTCGCGTCATCTCCCCGAGAGTCCTGGGACATTGGAAAATCACAAAGTGTTGTTTTTTCTACCAGCTCAGATTAGCACAGTGAAATCAGGATCAAAACAAACAAACTGTGCTTCAGCCTGAACGGACACAATCTCACCTGTGTGGCAGCTGTGGTGTCAAACAGTCTCACATCCTCGTTGGTGGTCATTTTTTCAAAATGTATCACAACACATTCAAATCCAACGAACTATGTGTGTGTGCCTGACGGACAGAAGCCCCCCCGACAGGACCCGTCTGTCTGTGGCCCAGTGCGGCTCCTGGCTGTAGTTTGCAGCAGAGGCCCTGGTTTTGTTGTGGGGGGCAAATAGAACAATATGGAGAGTCGCTGCAGGCTTAAGTGCTCTGGCTCCTCGCCACTGTCAAAGATGCCATCCTGCTGACTGCGGCACATTCACTGTTTGACAGTCAGTCACCGGGCTCTGGGATCAGTAAGGGACAACAATACAACCACCTCGATAATAGATACGACTTCATTGATGAAAAGTGGGAGGGGAAAGTTAAATCACTCCAAAGCACATAAGGGTTTGGAATCATGTTTGTTGCCTTGGTGAAATTAATTTAATATATTTCAATTACATTTTTATTTGCCAAATCACAAGATATATTATCTCAAGGCACTTTACATAAAGGGGGTAAATTATTAGAGGGACACACAGCATTTCTCTAGAAACAGACTCAATGTGGGTGAATCTAGATCAACTGGCTGGGTTGACCAGAGAAGAATGGAGGAGAGGTTGAGTTGAAAAGAGAGGAGAGACACCAGGAACATACTTGTAGCTGTCAAATTTATCATTATTATTATTGATAATTACAATATTGTTAATATTAATTAGAGACACCTGCAGAATGAAAGAGAGAGAGAGAAAGAGAGAGAGAGAGCGAGAGAGAGAGAGGGAGAGAGAGAGAGAGTGAGAACACACAAACTGTGGGGGAGGGGGGCACAGAGGGAGAGAGAAGTGCACAGTGCATGATGGGAGTTCCCCCAGCAGTCTAGACCTACAGCAGTATAACTTCGAGAAGGTTCAGGGCTCAGCTGGTCCAGCCTGAACTAGAAGCTTTATCAAAAAGGAACGTTTTAAATCCCGAGGTTTAACGTGGTGTCTGAGGCCTGAATCCAAACTGGGAGACACACATGCAGTGTCTGCTGTGGACCACACTGTGCAAGTACAAGAGCTTCTAGGGGCTCTAATGTTTTCACTCATGAATGGATCCTTGAGTTAATGTGCATGTTTGTCTGTTTAATTGAGTCATTACCAGTTTCATGACCCATAAATTCTGTAGTTCCCCTAATTATCACTTGACCCGCTTCAAAGGGCAGCAGTATCAGCACATCAGCCGAGATGGAGCTACGGGGAAAAGGTCTGACCACTTCTGTTCGGCTGTCGACATGGTGCTTTCTATTTCCTGTCTCCTAGTGCCAGTCTTCACCGTGATCAACCGACTCCTGTACTGGCTTTAGGGGAAATGTGGTTCATGTTATTGTCATTAAGTGTGAAAACACAAGCGTGTGGGAGGATTTCAAAGAATTCTGTGTGTGTGTGTGTGTGTGTGTGTGTGTGTGTGTGTGTGCGTGCAAGTGTGTGTGCCTGTTTCTGTGGAACCGGGAGGACTGAGGTCAGCAGAAAGAATAACTGAAACTATCTATTTTAGGACTGAAATCTGCCCTGCAGCTCTCCACCAGTGATGTGGCCACGCTAACCACATGGTAATGGATGTTTGCGAGTGTGTGCACACGTGTGATTTTCAGATTTGACTTATCAGACCAGCTTCGTGCATTTTCTGTGGAATACTGTGGGTCTTTGTCGAAAACAAACCTGCGTTGAGGTAAACAAAACAGAGGAAAAAAAAAACGTGCCAAGAAAAGAAACTTTCACAGACATGTGTCTTGGAATCTGCCTCGTTTGAAACATGTAAATGTTGTTCTGAACCAGATGCTGCTCACCAGGCCCCCACAGACCTACAAGGTGCTGTAGGGTCCTGATCGTTACAGCAGGAATTGAGCATCTGTTTGTGAAAGCTTCCTCCTACTTTCCTTCAAGCTATGAGTTTTATTAAACCAATTAATACCCCGACACTAAAGGAAACTCACCACGTTGCAAAATCATTGCATTACAGTATGTGCTCTGATTTCGTTGTACTCACAAAAGTAATTGCAGGAGTGTACGTGCACATCAACCTCATTACATGGCAGTCCAGTGGGGCAATAAAGATTACCAAATCATCTAAACCACATTGTTGAGAGGTAAAACTGAAACTGAGTAAACCTGAGGCGTCAGTAATGGCCTGTCACTGCACAGGAAAGCGATATGTGTTTAACACTTTGTCGCATCTAAGATAAGTTGATCTTATTCGTACTTTGAACTTTTAATCATGTGTCTGACTAACCCATTAACCTCAACCCTGTCTGATTACCTGCCTGTTTGTGTTCCCTGCCCTGTCTGACGTTTACATGATGTCACAGCAATCTCAAAGAATCTAAAAAATTTGATACAAATAGTATATATCACAATCACATTATTATTATTATATAAATAAAAAAATACTAATGCTACGTTCAATATAACAAAAGAACATTTAAACAAATCAATGAAATATGGTTTAACAGAAACACAAGATTCTGTAAATTAAATAAAAAACAGTCACAAATGTTTAAACCATGATGTGTATGACATGTCATGATGTCGGTGACAGGGAAGTGAAGGAAGATTTTACTTAGAGACGAACATTGAACACCAGAAGTCCATAAAATTCAAAACAACCAGAGGACAGAGGAGAATGGACATCCTTGTGAATACATTAGAATAAAAGATGTATATAAACTCACACTGTATATAATCAGACAGAGAAAGATCAGTAATATTTGTAGTGACGTATTTACTCACTGTTTACAACCTCAACTTGTTTCCACTGTTTGCACGTAGATAATAATGGTGTCTAATGTTCTCTTTCAAAGGAGTAAACACGCATGTGACTCCAGTCAGTTTTTGTGGGACCGTTTCCAACCCTGTACTTTCACATTTGTTTTTGTCTGTTGTGTGTGTCTGTACAGTGTGTTTGTGCGTGTGTGTGTTTGTCAGGCACTCCCTGTCTTACACACCCTGCTTCAATGAAAAAAAACATACTCTGCGCACAAGGACCTGTCTGTCTGGTTCTCTCTACGCGTGTGTTTGTGTGCGTGTCTGTGTGTGTGTGTGTGTGTGTGTGTGTGCCTGTCAACCCTGTATATTACAGACTGGCTCTCTGTCTCTCTGTCTCACACACACATACAGTACCTTTTAGCTGTCTGCTGCACTATCTTTGTTCAAACAAGAGCACTTTATCAGTATTGTCTGAGCCAGAATGAATCAACTGTTTGTTAATGGTCTGTCTGACAGTGACGGTATGAAGATAAATGGCAGCTCAAAGACTTCTGCTGGCTGGTTGAGTGTACAGTTGTGAACAATGATCCTAACTGTGTGTCAAAAGCACCCGGGAGATAACATGGTTCCTGATGGGCCTTTTTCAATCTTTACATAAAGGGACAGTTCAACATTTTGGGAAAAGCATGTGATGGTATTCAGATGAGAAGATAGATACCACTTATATTGGAAACTGGAATGAAGTGGAAACAATGAGCCAGGCTCCGGCCAATGAAAAAAAAAGTAAAATGCCAATTTTTTTTTTGTCACTATTTAGGCTGCGGGCCCAACAGGAGGTCACTTTAAGCTGGAGACACAGTCCAGTATACTCCAAAAAATAATCATTTATTGCTTAAGTAAATTGTGTTTTTAATATATATATTTATGTATAAGTCTAACTTAAAATCACTCTTATTTATTTTAAGAAATTGTATATGTAATCGAAACATATAAAGTCATGGTTCTAGGCATAGTACTTTTTTTGAGTTCATTCATTCATTCGTTCATTGAACCTTTGTTTTAACTTGGAATAACATTGAGAAAGAGACCTAATTTACTAAATAAATCCAATACACCACGAAAACACAAAGAAGAAACTATTATTTGCCAAATAGTAAAAAAGTAATAAATACCTGAAATTGAATGTAAGGCAAATGAATCAAGTAAATCTAATGAAACAACTAAATAAGAGCTAAAGATCAACTGCAGGACAAATAAGGTCAGAATAAAAACTTGAATTGAGCTTTAGATAGTTATACACGCCTATAACACGGATAAAACTAGCCTCACCCTTAATTTCACATAATAAGCTCTAATGCTTGTATAGTATAGTATTTCAGGGCTGTGTTTGCACATGTAGAATTATTACAATGATATTTAACCTCAGTGGCTGAAGAAAGTGGCATCAGGTTGTCAGATGAGAAATTTACTGGCTTTTACCCTCTCAAAGTAAAATATATACATATATGGACTGTTCTTTTTTGTTCCTCTGCTGGCATCAACTCAGTTGTATAATCCCATTCCAAGTTATATTTAACAACAACAGTCTTTTCAGATGTGCTTCCAAAGGATCATTTTTAAAAATCTAATTAAACAGGGTCCATGGTTTAATGCGGGTAATTTTCTTTTTTGGCAGGAGGTGGGCTGGGGGTGGAGATGAAGAGTTTTTGATATGAAAAAGCATGAAAACCCTTAAACACCCTGCGTTCATTCCAAATCCCTGATGTGTCAGAAATGTTTGATCGTCAACAAGTGTGTGTTTTTTCGGTGAGTTACAAAGTGTGTGTTCAGTGTTGACACCTGAGCACACAGTGATGCAGGCCTGTCAGTCTGTCTGTTGCACCGCCAGCCGCCACCTGACAGCTTCCTCTGCCCGGCCACACCACTGTTTATGTCTGGACTGAAACCCTCAGCACTGACCGGCCGCAGCAAAACATGTTTTCCCTCGCAGGCTCCAAAAACCGGGCAGACGACGTCTCCGCAGTCAGACTGCGAGTTATTATCTAAGTCAGCCTGAGGAGGTTATTATTTCTGAGGGTGAGGCTGACAGCTTCACAGATGGGAGGGGTTTCTACCTACAGCTGTTATTCAACGGAAGGGGAATAAAAGGAGGATTCAGCATTTCAGGTGTAATAAATCTTTCCTCTTGATAGAAAGAAAATCTTGATTATGGGAACGATCAAGCAAGTTTTGACCTCAGAGTTTTAAGAGCACTGACCATAAAGTTTTTTCATGAGCTCTTTTGGTTGGATGATTGGGCCACTTTTTGTATTTGTTCACCTTGAAACATGAGACTGATCTTCAACAATTAGACAGAGTTACTTATTGGCAGATTAATGTCATGTGGATACGCTTTATAATATCACCACACTAAACGTACTTATAATGTCTGTGTGGGCGGAGCACTTAACTGTGCATGACAGAATAAATGAAATAAAAAAAGAATATCTAGCGAAGTAGCAGAGACATTTTCTTGTCTCTAAGATTTGTTGCTACAGACTGGTAATGTCGATTATGGACTTTCCCTAATGACTGTTTTTCAAATTGTCCCTTCTGGTCATGTGACTACATGTGACTACACTATATTTGAAATGAAGCAAACTAAATTCTCAATCTTCGCAAGAACGTTATTTCCACATTATCCTGTTTCATTTTGTCTGTTGTTTTTTTTTATTTATTAAGAAAAGTCCCTGATCAGTGGGAAGCGCCAAACATACCTGATGGGTTGAGTTGTCCAGAACTTTATTTCAATCATATTTTCAAAAAATCGGTATCTGTGTAAAGATAATTTTAAAATGTACTCTTTTATGGTGTATCAACATTAAACACCACTACAGACGGGTCATAGGCTTCCAGCACAGACTTGCTAAGTATTTTAGCTGAGGAGGATTTTCAGACGGAATTAGAAACGACATAACGATAAACTGTATTTAAAGACTGGTCTGTTCTTGGTTGAAAGCCATGGAGGAGCTGACCAACCGGGCGATAGAAGGTTAAACCAAATCATGCATTGTACGAAAATTACATCTCGGTTACTTTTTGTTCGAGGTGTATTTTGTGCTCATGATCTGGAGTTAACACTGTAACAACAAGCTTGGTCCTGTATGGCAGAACATGTTGAGAAATCCTGCAGCTGCAGGGCTGCACATCTGCACAGTGAACACATGAAGAAAGAGGAGGAGGGTAGGAGGTGGTGTGGGGTGTGGGGTGTGGGACAGCAAACAAGTGTACTGGAGGGCTGAGGGGTGACTAGTTAAGGGCCGATTCGCCGCCCTCGCCTCTTCGCCTCCTCATCATCATCCCCTTATTCCCCCTCTCTTGCCTCTTCCCATGTCACCCCTGGGCTCCTTGATGGATCCTGACAGGAACTGCTGTCCTCCGTCCCCTAACTCATCGCCCCCCCCCCCCCCCCCCCCCCCCGCCCACCCATGCGCACCCCAAACCCCTCCAACCCCCTCCTTCCTCCCTCCTTCAGTCTGCCCGCTCGCCTCCTCGCCCGCTCAGCTCTGACCACTGTGACCTCGCTTTGGAAGTTTGCCGTCCTGCGGCTCGGCTCTCAGCTTCTTCGGGGGGGCAAAACGTCTGAGCCCTGGCTGTCAAAAGCACATTCAGGACGTGATCTGCCACCCATCCATGACTATTAATCTCTCACGGACAAGTTGTGCTTCTCAACGCTACAGGCAAATCCCTGCATGTCTCCGGAAAGAGAAAAGTGGAATTTTACTTCTTGTAAAAATGCTTTTCTCATGACTCAACTGATTTCATGCGTAAGATACATTTTTATGATTAGTCAGATTGACACCTGTGTACAGTTGCACAATTAATCGCAAGTGAAGTTACAAGCATGCCAATCACTTAAAAACTAGGGAGTGGCTTTGTGTTTGACACACAGACACACATGCACACACTTGTTCCCACTTCCTGTTGTGCGATGGCATGAACTACTGACATAAGGCCGAACTTGTTGAACTGGATGGAAGATGGCAGGTAATCATCTCTGGAGCCGGTCTGGAAATAACACTGGGACATACTCTACACACACACACACACACACACGCACACACGTTATGTTGTCATGGGTCAGTAATGATGAAGTAAACTTTAGAAAACAGCGCATGAGAGAGAGAGGAGAAAGTGGAGGATGTCATCTTTCGGTGGGCACATGTATTATTCATGCTGTCAGCTGACACGGTGGTGAAGTCACAGGAGTGTAAGTAATAGTGTGTGTCACATAAATCAACAGCAATGATGACCTCATTTTACCGCATAACTCCCTCCGCCCACACACTCTTTAAGGAGCTCCAGATGCATGAGGATGTGCACACGTACCCATACACACTCACACACACACACACAAACACACACACACACACACACACACACACACACACACACACACACACACACCCTAGAGATGTATAAAATTTGCCTTTTCTTATATAAATAAAATCAGAATAAACAAGTAGAATAACAATGTTGGTAAAGTACGATGACGGCGGTACGTGACCTTCGACCTTTGTCAATTTCTTACCCTTATAACATCTGTGTAATGTTTGCTTCTGTCACTTTTTTCAAATGAGGGTCATTGATGTTTTGAGCAGGTGAAATGATTTACATAATAATAATATTTTGTGATATTATGATCAATAATGCCAAAATGTACACAATGTGCCATATTTTCATAATTTAATGACAGTAGTAGGACTTACAACAATCAGGAGGCTATGGTAAAATATGAATCCTACGTCTGTTTTTACGTTTGTTTTCATGATGTATGTAAATACGGACCAATTTTCACGCATCTGTGCTCATGTGACGTCTCTCCAGCCAATCCTGCTTGGCATGCTGGTGGAGGCGGTGGGAGACACAGACATAGTCAGGAGTGGAGCTTAACTTTCTCACTGAAGTAAACCAAGTTTATTTACCTCAGCACGTTTTCATCATGTTTGTTGGCAGATTCTAATTTGTCTAAACATTGTTTTATGAAAGTATTTATGTATATAATAGATATATTATATTATATAAAAACACGATGATCTTAAGCCTCAGGTACGATACTACAATGCTGTGGTGGATGTCTGTTACTTTTGGATGAGCCAGCTGATCTGTGTCTCCCACTTCTCACCTTCATGCTAAGCTAAACTAAGCTGACAGCCTGCTGACTCCAGCAACATACACCTGTCACACAACCCCCTTTTTTTGTGTGCAATGTTGTATCTGTAGAAAAAAAAAATTGTGTGTGTAAATAGAATTTGCATGGGTGTATTTAAAATTTTTGATTTCATAAAGGTTGAGTGACGACACACAAATTCTGATCTGTGCACGTTTCATCGAAGATACAAGCTAGAGGCCAAAGGTCACAAGCACAAGCATTGACCTGAGCTGATTTACAAACCCTGTCCACTGATCGTCAAACTGTCACCTGTCCTGCCTCTATTGGCTCATTCCTTCCAAACATCTGTGAACTGCCAACGTGAGCCGAGCTATCATGTTAACTGGCACCTCTATGACATGGGTGGGAAGCAAGTGACATTCATCATTTTGAATGTTAAATAGATTCTGTGCAAACTTTGCAGAGCGTACTTGCCTTAGAGGGAATGTTTACTTAGGATAAGTTCTTCTTATCTTGGTGTACTAGGTTTCATTACATTGAACCCACTGACGTTATTGACCGACTTATGTTAACCAGATCCTAACATTTGCTCTAAAATATCTTTTACTGAAAAAATTAAAAAGGATTATTGTTAAAGCCAACTGCATATTTGCCAAAGGTACATATTATATCTGACAACTAATTTCTACAGCTGCAACACTTTATCATAATTTATCATTCAAAAGATACATGTTCTATCACAACTGAACACATTCAGATATGAGCATGCATGTTTTACATGCTCATACAAAGCGATATACAATTGCAGGCCATGAAATTATTTGCGAAAATCATTATATCAAAATATTAGTGACACATACACAAACACACGCAATATGTAAATGATACCCAGTTAGCTTAGCCTAGCACAAACTCTGGAAACACATGGCAAGAGCTGGCTTGGCTGAGCAGTGACCTCCCGGAGTAATGCCACGTTCCATTAACCCTTTGAGCTTGACATTTCCTACCCTGGAACGCCCCTTCAAGTTGGAAGTTCGACTCGGAAGTTTAGGAACCTCCTTCCACCCCGATTCCGAAATCCAAGATAGCCCCTCCTTATATATACAATAGTGAGGATTTAGTTTTTACTGGTTATTAGCACTTATGCAATCAAATGTTTCTTACACATTGTACCGTCCAATTACTGTCTGTGGACGTTTTAATACGGCATTAGAATGTGTGAGATGCCGCGTAATGTGTTATTATGAACTGGTTTAGCTAACAATGGCTAGGGTGTGACCTCATTCCAAGGAACGAGCTCCGAGGTCCAAGGTGTACTGGAACGCGACATATGTGTAGAGATATGTGCTAATAAGCTCAGCTAACACCCAATTAGCTTTGCTTAGCACTAAAGCTGGAAAGTCGGGGCAGGAGCCAGGCTGAGCTGTGACTTCCGGGAATATGTGCTAAGCTATCACCCAGTTAGCTTAACCCAAAAAACGGAAACAGAAGGCAAGAACTAGCTAGGCTGAGCAGTGAGTTCCTGAAGTAGGCGTACATGTTTTTTTTTTTTAAGTAATGTAAGGGCATTCAAAATATAATATGCCCCTCTTAAATGTAGTGGGGAAGGACTGCAAAATGGAAATAAACACACACACACACACACGCACCATGCTGTGTTCAGCTGTATGTGTCTGAGAGCTCATGCAGGTGTTGTACCTTGGCAGTGAAGCCAAACAGCCATCCGACTACCACCACACCTGGCTGGAACCGCAGACAGCCACATGGTAATAAACTGTCTTTCACAAACACACACACACGTACACACACAGACATGAGTGAACATGGCAACACACACCCATACACCAGCACACACT
Source organism: Platichthys flesus (assembly GCF_949316205.1). Classification (NCBI taxonomy): domain Eukaryota; kingdom Metazoa; phylum Chordata; class Actinopteri; order Pleuronectiformes; family Pleuronectidae; genus Platichthys; species Platichthys flesus. The sequence goes on from NC_084949.1 coordinate 7,634,786, forward strand.
CACTCGTAGCCACTGATTAGAAGAACGCGGTCATTCAAGTCATTCCTATTGTCAAAACACAGTCACGCACACAGACAGACAGACAGGGAGGCAGTAAGGAAGACAGATGTTCTCTGCGTATGAAATACACAAAAACTGAATTGGAGAGGTGCATGTTCTCACGGCTCTAACACCCCACACACAATCAAAACCAATCATGTAACGAAATACAGACGTGCCTGGTCTGCGCTGTGGTGGAGGCCTTAAAAATACACTCAGCAGCTATTAAACACACTTTCTTCTTTTCAGCTGTACAAAGCCTTGTGTCTTATGATCAAAAAATATTTCTTCGCTGAATTGTTTTCAAATGTTTCCAAATCTCTCTCCCCGTGTTTCTAGGAGACAATGGACAGGTTCTCTCCAGATTTCTCGCCTCGGGCAAACCTGAATCCAGAGCGAGGGAAGTCAACAATTTCCCGAGCCTTTTATTTTCCGCCTCTGTTCTTGTCTTGTCTTGCTGCCTGTTGTTTTGTTGCTCAGGAGCCTCGAGAGGTGATCTCATCTGCGCCTTGCTCCTCAACCCCCGCTCCCAAAACAACATTGTATTTATCTGACCAAAATAGCCACCTCAGGCTGGAAAAACCCTCGTCAAGCAGAAATAGGCCAAGAGTTTCCGAGGAAGCCAGGCTGGGCTGGAGGTGATGCTTTTGACTGACACAGGGCAACAGAACAAGGCTCTGCATTTATGGCTGTAAGGTGGCGGTTAGAAGCAGATGTAATAAAAAGCTCTCATTATTCTTTAGCTCCTAAAAAACATTTTAACAGGCTCAACTTGGGAGCACAATACAAGAGAGAGTAAAAGAACAGTTTGAGCTGCAGAAAGATGGTGTTTGATGGAGGGCCGATGTATTGGACAATTATTATGTGGATTTTTCTCCTGTAGTGTGATATTTACTGGCAGTGTAGGAAGATGTTTACATTAACACAGTTTCTTTTTTCTGCAGATTCTTTTCAGGCATTGCACCTTTATTGACAGGACAGTCTAAAGTGTGAAATGGGGAGAGTGGGGGAAGATATGCAGCAAAGGAACAGATTGGAACAGTGAACAGGTCACGGCCACTGCAGGGGAAAGCCACAGTACTTCTAATATAATATAAATATTAAATACTTATTCAGCACGGTGTGGCAGTTGTTAGTATTGATCACAAGAGGGTTCCTGGTTCAAATCCAGGTTGTCTCTGGGTAGTCCAGCTTCCTCCCACCGTCCACAGCCATGCAGATTGTTGTTAGATTGATTACAGACTCTAAGGTGAGATGAATGTCCGCTGGCTCCGTCTTCCTCAACAAGCCTAAAAGGATATTAAATGGTATTATAAGGTGTTATTTCAGATATTTATGATTTAATGTTGAGGGTTGAAGATAAAATAAAAGTCAAGATCAATAAGTCGGAAAAAAAAACATTTACTCGTGCAGGCAATTTCAAGGTGCTATAGTTTGACTTTACTGAAACATGAGAACAACAACAATTTCTTCATCTTGAGGCTCTTGTAAGACCATGATTTTATTTCATAGTTGGCATATTGTTCTGTAATTAACTACCATAAATGTTAATAGCAGGAACTTAAGAAAGAAGCATTTTGCAACATCATTTTTGAGGCATATGCATTCCAGATTAAAAGCCTTGAACTTTATTCTGAAAGAGACAATTGTATAAACAACCATATTTGTGTGAAAAGACACTTAAAGATTCAAATATGTTCTGAGCTTTTGAACCATGTGTTCCACTTATTCCCAGCATTTGCCTCAAGGAGCAGTTTGACAGGTTTTGTCAACACAGCAGGGTTGCTAGGCACTCAGCAATAAATGGTCGAAGTTGTAGCTCCCAGCCAAGAAATAGTGCGAAACAGAGCCCCTTGTAAAAACTGCAACATGTTGATTTTACACTGTAGTATTGGAGCAGATTAAATGTTCAAGACATAACACGTTACAGTTCCTTCTATGCTGGTAGGCAGATTTTGTTTTCAGTGAGAGCCAGGCTCGCTGTTTGGCCATATCCCAGTCTGAGCTAAACGAACTGACAGCTGGCTGTAAAGGGTTGTGTTCATTATATAAACATTAGAGTTGTATGTATGTTGAGCTGAAAACACATGAACGGTCACTGCCTGGCAATTGGTAGAAGACAACCTTTCCGTGACTTGCTCTCTATCCTCTATCGTCACTGTATGCCTCTCCAGGTTAAGACTCCGGTCCTGAAATTATTTTGTTCACTACAGTCCTGCGAGGGTCACAAACACCAACTTTTTTTCTTTTCATCCTCAGACGACTTTTCTCATTGATGCTTTCAGGCCATGGAGAGGATTTCCACAAATTACATAAAAAGTGTTTCAGAAACGAATCACCAATCCACCTTCAATCTGCACATTTGACCCGAATGCAAATAGTCTTATTTCTCAAAAATACAAATTGTAAAACTGTCATTTTATCTTAGAATCTAAAATTGCTCAGTCATTTTGATTAACCCTAATATTAGTTTTCAGACCGCAGAGGCCTCACTCTCAGGCGGAGTGGCTAGGCTAACTCTCTCTAGACAGCAATGAAGTCATTCAGGCTATCTGCCATAAAACATAGACTTGGAGAGAGACACTTGAACAAACAGACACACCACAACATTCACACAGACAGAAAAACCTTAACCAGAGGAGAGGGGGGGGGGCAGTACTGAGGAATTAAAAACACATTCCACTTCCCGTAAAGCTCGGAGAAGGAGCCGTGAGTCACAGGAGCAGTTTGAAACTGCTCCTTTTTAGTTCCAGACGTGTCTTATGTGAACGTCTACCCGTGGAGCCTTACACCTCCGTGGGTCCGCCTGGGCGAACGCCGTTGACAGGGCCGCTCTCCGTCTTTCATCCCACCTCCTGCTATTTGCTCAGCCGTTCGTAAGACAACACATTCACTGACTGACGGCTTGTCTGAAAGTGATAGTCACTCATCTGCTGAGTTCAACGGCAGGTCACTATATGTTCTTTTATTAATGTCAACACAGTTTGTCACAGGGTGTAAACGTTTAACACACACAAACACACAAACCATAAAATTACACACATAATCAGACAGGAATTACACAGAGCCACACGATTAATCTCAGCCGAGTTTCTGTAACAGGCCTCTGTCATGTTTTCTTTCCCCGCGATGCTGGCAGGAAACACACCCTCCTTCTCTCAATCTTTTCATCTTTCCGTCTACTCCCGTCCGTCCAGTCCAGACGGAGGCCCCCTCCAAAAGAACCAGACTCAGGCCCCTGAAATGATGCTGCTTTTCCATGTGCTTCATAGAGGCAGCAGCATCCTGAGTCACAGACAGTGGGTCCCGCTCCAATCACAGACACACACAAGCTCACGGCTTAATTGGCTCTGGTGAGGAAGAGCCCATCGGATCTGCTCCTCACCCACTCCGCTGCTGGTCCCACTGAGTCACACGCTTGAGTTCAGGTGGACCAAGGATATTAGACTAGTCTGTTCACACGCACCAGAGTGGATTGACTGTTTGATTAATGGCAGATCACATGTTCAGACCAGCTGGCTCAGGCCCTCTTGTTTTGGCTCTTGTGGTTAGCTATCTCCTAGTTATCTTGTTTTATTTGAGGAGTCAGAGTTTTTAGTCAGCAGAAGATAACAGTGACCATTCACATTCCATTTCTCTATATACCTCCTTTCAGATATCAAGTCCAGAAAAAGAAATTCTTCATCCATGTGTTCTACGTGTCTGGCTCCTGTTTTTCATCCTGAGATGTTTGTAATTATCCAGTTTTACATCTGTCATGTGTCAGAAACATCATCTACACGCCAAAACTGAATTCTCACATGGGCCTGCCCTGACATTTCCAGGAAATGTCCAGAACAACTGACTCGGATATTTCCGTTCCAACACACAGCCCCTCAGGAAAACCATCAAACTTAAGTGAATGTCTGACCCCAGCTTATTATTACCTCAAAGTAGACGGCTGGAGTAAATGAGGTCAAAAATCCTAAAAAAATTGTCAGAAAAGTACACACAAAAAAATAAATAGACTAAAATTATTTTCAGCAAATGTTTCTTACGTTAAAATAGTGCATTTTGGAAGCCTAGATCAGGACTATTTAAAACTGTGGATAAATACACATTTTGAACTTTTATGAGATTTCATGGCAGCAGGATGGTGCGTGTGGGATTCATTCAAAGCGAACTAGGTTAATTAGGTAAACTACATGCTAAGGGAACATGGGACAGTGCAACAACAATAAGTGATGTGTAATTTTTTGTAGTAGGCCTATACATGACTTTTTCTATGTTATTTGTTTACAATAAATACAATATTAAAACATTCCCTTCAAAATGAAAACAACATTTTTAAAGAACACAGACTTCGACAGTTAAAACAGAAAGAGTCAGTGTTGAGGCAGTCACAGTCTTGAGTCATCATAGGAGGGGGTTCAGGTCTGGGCAGCTCCACGGGACAAACAAACACACAAACACACACACACTCACACGTACGCACATATGTATGGCTGCTATTGTGCACACATGCATACATATAGGCCTGTCTACACACTCTCCTCTCTTTCTCAAACACACACTCACACAGAAACCCTTCTGCATTGCCCGGGCTGTGCACCCAGGGGGACAGCTAGTGACTCACAACGAGTCATACGCACGCACACACATCACAAACTCTCACATACACGCAATCACTCGCCAAAATGCCAGAACTGTGGCAAACTTTATTGGTCCTCTGAGCTCGTGTGGATGATGCGAGTCGATCACGGTGAGTGCTGTTATGTTGAGGATGAGGGTTAAAGCAGGAGGACTCACCAATAAGGGAGCGGGGAATTGTCTGATGACACGTCTCCTGATCTGCTGTCACATGTGGCCTGAAATCATCCTTTTTATCTGCATTGTTTTGTTCATGTGGCTAAAAATGTATCAGTCACATGTATTTGATGTAGAGGCCGTAAAAGTGAACATGTGAACACAGAGCTTAAGTTTATATTTATCAGTAATGAAAGGTACCAGTTCCTCAGCTTCTTTGATGCTGGATTAGGGATTAGTATTTAAATTTAGCTATTGTTGTCACGTCAAAATTAATCCACATTAGACGATAGAGCCTCAGACATGCCAAACCTGTTCCTTCGAGATCTCGTAGCAACTGACGCCTATATTTGTTATTTTCGGGGATAATTATCTGATCAACAACATTGAGATTCATGTCACATGTAAAACATCAGCTGGACAACGTTTTCCTCAACAGTCAGATATGAAAACAAGACAACATTTTGACACCAGAGCGTGGTTGTTGTATGAAAGTAGGTTATAGATGCCTTAAAGGGATGGAGGGGAAGGGATTTTGGCTGAGTTTTCACATTCAGCCCCCATCCTCGTGTAGAACCACTAATCGGAGACGATATGAAATCATCGCTCCCTCATGAGATTTTACTGGCTGTAAAAATAAACCTTACGTGCCTCCGAAGCAGACCTGCTAACAACAATATCACAAACTAACAAGCTCTGGCAGCCCGTGGTGCATTGTTCTTTTCTCAGTGGAAATTAGTTTTTAAGAAATTGGTCAAATCAGAGAATATGATCAGGATTGATCATGTTTCTCTTGTAGCTGTCAGGAGGATAAATAGCTGATCAAACACGAGGAGGAACTTGAATCTGTGGGTTTAAGGGAAATGTCTGATCCTGCTTCATATTTTCCATGAAGGGGGGAGGAGAGAGTGTTTCACAGCGATTTAAAAACAACAGGAGAGGAGAGGAGAGGAGAGAAGAGCTGAAACGAAAATCAAATCAAATCAAAGATAAGTAAAGAAAAGTAAGGGAAAGAGGGAAAGATGGGTAGACAGATGGATGTATGTTGTAACAGCGAATAAGAGAGGTGAAAGAGGGCGGTTTGCTGGCATGGTGTTTGGGAGCAAATGTATGCGTCACTGAAGCTATTCCAAGATGTAAAACACACACACACACACACACACACACACACACACACACACACACACACACACGTAATTTAATAGGCTGTGGCTGTTTCCTTGACAACAGTATAGTATTCTGAGGGATCAGAGGTGGCAGTTGTGCGCACAAGTACATGTACGCGTATGATCTGTGTGTGTGTGTGTGTGTGTGTGTGCGTGTGTGTGCGTATTCAACACAGCAGCTTGTTTAGTCAAGAGGGATGTTCCAAAAAAATTACAAAACAAGGTCACTTATTCTGGTGAATTCAGTTTTACGTCACTTTCAGAGTCATAACGTTGTTGAGATCACGTATGATTTAGTCCCTAAAACAACACAACAATGTGCGATATGGGTGGATAATATATTTGTATTTGAGAGTCACATACGAGTCAAATCTGTCATCTGTTCGGAAATTCATTGTCGTCATTTTGGGGCAATGACATGAAGACGATGACAAATCCAGGGGATTAGACGACATCAGATGCGTTTCCTTTACTGCTTAGTGGGTCATTGGTTTTGCTGATTAAATAAATTTCACACTTCTCTGCAATTTCCAAGTTGTTAATGAGCCTAGTCCATCTGCGGGAACCTAATAATCATTAAGAGGAAGCCATTATCCCCAAAAATAAACAGGATGTCCCAATTTATCGTGTTTAATGAAGGGCTGCTCCCAGGAAATGTTTCTGAGAAAAGTGTTTGCTGTGGTTGATAGACCCTTATAAGTCAATTAAATGTTTGCACTAACATACAAATACAGACCCCTAGTGTGTCAGATTAACACACACACACACACACACACACACACACACACTGTAGCCCCCACCCACACTTCACTACAGGAAATGAAGCATTTCCTGCTGCATTTGGCACAGGAAGTGAGGTTAGTAACTCAGCGTGTTTAAAGTGTATTATGAATGAGAGCCACTCTCACTGTGGACCACAGTCTCACTCACAGCACCTCTGAAGTACTACAATAGTGTAATTATCATTACAAGTCATTCTCTAGGCCCACGTGTTTGAAGAATGAAAATCTGAGTTTATACAACCGATGTTTACTAGTTTGAGTGTCAAATATGAGATGGTCAATTAAAAACATGATGTATCCTCAGAAAGATGACTCACATTTCTCAATGTTAACTGAAACAATTCTTATTTAGATTGAGCTGATTAAATCAATTATTTCTGTAGTAATTCAAAATGTTTGCATTGTGAACTCTTTTCAGGAACATGGTTAACACAGTTCGGTTTATAGGCAGCCATTGCTCTAATCTAAGAGTTAACCGTTAGTATGCTAGACTAACTAATTTGCTAATTTCAATCTAGCATTACGTCCCAGACCAATAAGCATGCCATTTCTACCATAAGCTGTCAACATGACCGCTCCCAAGAAGTGGAGCCAAATGGGCTTGATCTCCACTTGGTGGCTGGTTGCTGTGTAGGTTATAAACCTAGCCTTCTCCGTGTTGGTTGATGGAACATGGACCACATTAAATAGTAAGGGAAAACCTTCTTCTATTGAATTAATGAAGAAGTAAAAACATTTGTTAGAAAAGACTACGTTTACTGTTATCGTTGTAAAACCGTTATAAAACCAAGGGGTCAATGAGCCCACTGTCTGCAGAACATTGTCGGAATCTTTGCATTTGGACGCCTTTGTTTCGATCAAGAAACTGCATGACAAGAACACTTTGTGTCATCATTACCGTGTGTGCACCTATGTGTTCCTGCATCGTAAACAAGGGTCAAGTGTTGCCCCTGGGCAGAATTTTAAATACACTGCTTGTGCCAAGAATGTCTTCTTAGAAAAACACCCTGGGGTCAAACAGCATGCTCAGCAAAGCACACCTAATGCGCCCATGTACACAGGGAGAGAAATAAAGACTGACAAACCGACAGATAGATGGACAGATAGATAAAGAGAAGACGACCTACGAGGAACAAAAGGACGCTGTATTTCAGAGAAAACCTCAAAGCCAAGTATAGATCCTTTTACACATTGCCTGATGGTAACTATCGTACCCATCTGATTGAGTGATAAGTCCTCCACCTCATTTCTGGGCACAGGACGCCACCAGTAAAACCAGACAGCTGGGAGGCAGAAAAAAAGCAAAAGTGCACTTTAACCGTTTCACTGCCGGACAGAGTTGAGCTGGCTGCGGTCGTCTGACTAAAAGCTGTCTCTCTCAGTCTCTATGTATTAGTAGTTTCAATCCGATGAGCGGTGATGAAAGTCTCGCTATGGACCTCTCCCTGTCACGCCTGCCTCTACCACTACCTGACAGATCACTGAGCATCGCGAGGACGCCTCTTGAAGTCACTCATTAACAATGGTGGTTTGAAGCTGTTGAACCTGCACTTCCCTGAAATGAAACTAAATGTCCTGATAAAACTCAGTTAATGAGAAGAGCATATGTGCGTCATCTCTTGGGCTCTCCACTTGCTGACTTCAGTGCTTGTGCATATGGGATGCCTTTCGATGAAGTGACTGTTTACAAATGACTCAGCGATTTCCCCCCTTGCTGTGTTTCTTTGTCCCTTTTACTCTCACGGGAGTCTGAGGGGAGTGAATATGATGGCTTCGAGTATCATCAGTTGGACATCAATTGGAAACCAAATGTGAAGAGATCCTTTATGAATTGATGAATGAGCCCTTACATGTTATGTAAAATGAATAATAACTTGAATAAATTAATTCTTGCATCTTTAATATTTGCATTGATGAAACACTGGTCCGAATTTTCAATAAAAGGGAAGTAAAGACAAAAATAGAAAAACTTTGCTGAGTAACAAGTCTAAAGAAAAAAAAATTCTTTAGAGTAGAAGAGGTCAAATGTAGAGAAGATCATCAAGTCAGTAATATCAGTTACACAAGCTAATGTAGCTTAAATTTGAATTGGCCAACAAATCAACAGCAGAACCTCTGAGCCAAAGTAATAAAATATAAAATGTTTAGCTTAGCTTTTTAATTATAAGTGCAAGATTGAGTTATTTTTTGTTATTTTAAAAGTCCTAGAGTCCCTCTTGAATCCAACAAAGAAACACATTTAAGAGCTATATGATTTAAATCATCAGTTCAGCTATACATTCTTAAAAGGTCCATAGAATATTAAAGACAAACTCAGACATGTACATTTTACGTTTTCCAGCACTTAAGATGGATGATTGTGAAATATATAAAACCTGAAAAACTGTGTAAGCATGTGTGATGTTAGCAGGGCACTGAACAGAGAATGTGAATGTACAGCTGACATGAATGAATAGCATGTTTAGAAGTACCTGGGCTTGTGTTTCTCATGAGACGCAAAGCGAAATGCTGTGCACTAACATTTCCAGCTAATATGTGAAATTTGTTATTTGCTTTGTGCTGCTCAATATGTGGCAGCCCAACACTACCAGTCATACAGTTTGGATTCACACTGATGGTGACTCATTTATCAGGAACTTCTGCTTGATTATCAAACCATCAGTTAAAAGACATCTGAGAACTCACGGCTCATTCTGAATGTTCCAACACAGACACTGAGTGAAAGGACTTAAACAGCAGATACAGTAAATGATCAAACTAAGGCAGAGCTTTATCAGCAGAATCAGATTCTACTAATACAAATAGTCAACAATCAGTGGTGGAGGAAATACTCAAATATTGTACTTAAGTAAATGTACAAATAAATATACAAAAATGTATTCAAGTAAAAGTAAAATTAATACATTGACTTGTACTACTTTTACTTGATTAAAATTAGGTACTTGCTTTCAATTAAAGTTAACGTATTAAAAGTAAAAGCTTTTGAAGAAAGTAGCCTATACCTCATGAGTATCGGCCACTCCCAAATCCATATCAGGTGTTTATTCTACACCAGTGATGCTGCTGTTGCAGGAGGCAGGACTTAGTGTTACCTGCATGGTCGGATCTATCTACTATTTCCACTAATCATTTTCTGCCTGTCTGACTGTGCACGGAACGCATATCTCGAGTACTGTATTGTATTGTTAAGGGTCCAACAAAGTGCTGTGTTGAATTTGGTGCAATTTGGAAACGTCATACATTTATAAACCTTGAATAAAGCTGTAATCAGAGCACTGTAGCAGCGGCAGCTGGGACTTATCAAAGTAAGTGATGTCATCGATAAGATAAGATAAGATAAGAAAAGATAAGATAAGATAAGATAAGATAAGGAGTCCTTTGTTGATGATGACAACAGCATCGACGGCTCCAGTTTGTGGTTCAGTGTACTGAGTAAAGCTTCACTGAACGTTTAATAAACCGGTGAACAGCTCTTTGTGCAGCAGGGGAGACGCAGCTTCAGGGGTTTGTGAACTGTCAGCTGGTCTTCACTTGCTGTGGCTCCAGTACTGCAGGTCGCTTTTACAGTTTCGGAGGCCAAGTTAACAGACCATTCCAAACACATCCTTGGACCAGTTCCCCTCTTGTTAATGATTAATAAAAAAAATAATAAAGAACACAATGTGAACACCTGACAAACTGCCTTGTAAAAATGTAGTGGAGTAGAAAGTGCAGTATATAAGTAAGGGTGACGTGAGCTGTAATTTCATCACTTCTAGGCAGAAGGCGGATGCCGATGTGATCTTGGAGGTCAGCTTCCTCCCTCTCACTCAGACTCACCCTGGGTCTGGGTCTGCGCAGCCACAGAGGATCCTTGGAAACAAAAAGAACAACAACTAAACACTGCACTTGAACAATCGGGTCAAGTGACGATTCGAATCTGAAACTTTCAGAGTACAACTCAGGATAGCACAGATACACATAGCTGCTCAAGCACTGGCTGAAACCCTTGTCCCCACTGTCTCATATTCATACACAGGTTGAAATAATTATTCTAGGATCCTGCTTATAGCTGTGAGAGGAGGCATTCAGCGCACGCAGATATATAAAGCTGGCACCTTTGACAGCCTTTCCCATTTTCTTAGTGAGAGAACAACTCCACTCTGACAGGACTGTTCCTGTCTGGGTGTTTGTGTAGGTAAATAAGATAGTGGTGGGCTGTGCTTGCTGGTGAAACAGGCAGTAAATAACGAGGTGGAGTGAAAAGTCTCTGCTGCTGCAGAATCCAGATGAAAGTTTGAGGGGGTTTGAATGACTAATTAGGGGATTAAGTGAGCATGTTTTCTGACTATGACAGTTCTCACGTGGAATATTTCATTTTAAGATAAATATTATCGTGTTCTGCTGTGTGCTGAATTATATATGATTCACATTGTATGTGTGGGCATCCTCAGTCTGGTTGCCTTATCAAAATGCACATCAGTGTGTGGGGTACAGTGAGATGAGCGCGCTGCTCTCATGAATGAGAGAGGTGGGAAACTGACTTTGAAGCCCTCCTCTGCTGCTCGGGGTTAGAGCAGATGTTACGTATTGAAACACTGACACAGAATCAAAATCCACACTTGCTCTACATTCTCCTCCCTTGTTCACTGTGACGCCAGCCATGCAGGAGTTTTACCGTGCCTATTTTCAGACAGCCGAATCATAGTATCCACTTCTGCTCACTTCTCTCTGCTTTATTTCCTGGAAGCAGCAACGTCTCTCAGCGCCGACTCTCGGTGATCATCAGCGGCAGTGCATCAGAATGTGCTCGAGGCGCCTACACAGTTTCAGCCCAGCTCGCACCATTGATCTCGCCAGTAACCACGCGATTAGTCTCACTGTCCTTTCCCTGTATCTGGGTCTCCTTGGTAAACATTTCTCATAACACAGGCGCTCACAGTTGTGGGCAGGAATGCTGGTCCCACACATGCCAATAAAATCAAAAATAAGGCACAGTATGACTGGTTTATGAGTCGACTACTATTATCTATATAGTAGATTCATTAGAGACACAACAGTTCTTGTGATCAGCTTTCCTGGGTATGCTGTTCGGGTTTCAAACATCCACCTAATCACTTTTGAAATATCTTTATCGGTAATATAATCTACCGATGCTGTCTCTGCCCTGGTTATACACATCTACTATATCTCATTTAAATATCCTGCTGGGAAATTGTGTAGGCTGAAGTGGGGCCTCTAACCTCGAACCGATACCGCAGCTTCTCATTCTCCGCGTCGAGCGTAAACAAGACAAGTCATACACCAGCTACTGTGATTAATGTCACAGTCTGCCCTCGTCTAAATGAGCTCGCTTTCTCACAGGTCAAGACTTACGTTCTCCACATGGTTATTTTTACAGGGGCAATTTGTTTGTGCAGGAATGTTGCAGACAAGGGGAGCAGGAGGGTGAGATATTTACACAGGGTCACACTGCACAGGGGTAATTGAATGACCCATGTGCATTAGGTCTGAATTAAGAGATGATGGGAAATTATCAATTGGAAATTGTAAAGGGATCTTTTTAGGCGTAGGTCCCATTCCTCCATAAAGTTTGCTGCAAATTGGTTTCAGGAGTTTTAGCATAGTCCTGCTGACAAATGAACAAACAAACAAACACACATGGGTGAATGCTAAATAGATTGTATTGACATGGAGCTTTTTCACTCATATCAACCACTTTTTCTATCAAATCATTCCTACACTGTCCGCACAGCCATCAGGGGGGGATTTGGGCTTCAGCATCTTGCCCACGGACTCTTCAGATTTGGGGATTGAACCACTGACATTGATATGCCAGAACATACCTCACATAGACAAAGAGAAACTGCATCATTCAGCTCATGCGGAGCCCAGATTTTGATATTGTGTACAAATTCCACTATTAAAGGAAAAGTTTTGGTAAATAAACTTGTGTCCTGTCTTCCTGAGCGTCAGATGAGATGATTTAGAACTATGAAGCTGGAGCCAGGGGATGGCTCAGCTTAGCATAAACACTGCAGTCTTGTTTATCACCAAAGCATTTGCCAGGAAATCCACAGTGGCTGCAGGCAATCCCAGCTCCCAGTCTCACTCCCCAAATAGCAACTTGTAATCATTTCTTAAGTGTTTTGGGCAATAATTTTCTAATAAACATGTGATAGCATAGTAGCATAAATATGAAAGTTAAATTTGTTTCATAATGACGAAGAATAGCATTATAGAATGATGTGACTGGTGGAGGTTAATCAAGGAGCAGTGGAATGATTTACTGTAAAACTCTTCTCTAGCATTTCATTGGAACACTTCCTGGAAGGATTTATATCAGTACTGGTTACCAGCTAAATTTATGTGTCTGTTATAATGTGATTTCTGGCCTGAACCTTTCGAGGCTGCTGTTGCCACACTGGCACCACAGCTGGCCCGTTGCCACACACTGTATTGAGGAAATGAAAATGCGGTTTACCCAAATCCTCCACACCCTGGCCTCCTGTTACCTCGCACTCACTTCTCCTATTCTCACAAAGAGGAACTCTTGGCTGGCATCAGATATAGGAATTCAACATCTGCAACACATCCCTCCTCTCCTCCTCAATCCAACACTTCAGAACAAATCTGAATCCATTCATCTTTATAGGACTTATTTAGGTTTAAAATACAGGCAGTCTCAGGGTGTGTAATAAGGTACTCATTGTTTTATATGAATATTTTTTTATTGTATTCGTAATGATAGGCTCAGAGCACTGGGAGCAAACCTTCTAGTCACAGTATATCAGCCCTGACAGTTTCACAGCAAACATATGATGTGTCTTGTTTGGGTTCATTTGGAGAAAGAGCTGTGTTCGGCTTCTTACTCACTTTTACTGTGTCGCTCATTTGACATCAAACTCTGACCTGTCGGTTCCTTTTTGTAATTGCTGCTCATTTCCACTTCAGACCTTCCTCCCATACGAGTCTGGTAAAATAAGATTCTTTTTTTTTTTTTTTTAGATAGCAGTTTTGGTTCATGACTAAATACACATAAATGTACATGTGCACATTCAACAGATACAGTCAAACTGATACCAGAGGAATGTGGGGATGGATATGTTCGACTATTGGTCATTACACAATTTTAGCAAAACTCCAAACTTGATTGGACGGATAGCCATGAAATGTGTTGCACGCAGTCACGCTCCCCTCAGGATGAAGTTATTTTAGTGATGCCTTGACTTTTCATCAACCACAGCCATCAGACCAAATTTTTATTTTTCCAGCACTTCTGTTTAGAGCTACAACAATTTGAAGATTCATTGTTTGGCTGATCATCAGAAAAGGTATCATCAATTATTCTGATAAATATAGTATTGAAGCAAAGGAAATCTTAGATTTCAAGAAAAAATGATATGAGGAAACATGTAATATTAAACAGATAAAGTCTTAATATTATAAAGAAAATGAAGTACAAAGTTGTAATTTTGCGAGAACAAAGTAAAAAAAATGACATTTCTTTGGAAATAAGCAGAAGAGCCTTTGCTCACAGCAGTCCACTCCCTCTGCCTCCAAAATCTTGATTACTAATCTCTCTGCTTCTTGAGAAATTATGAAACCTGTACACAGATGTTACCAGCAATAACCACACAGTCGACTACCCGATATCTCCTCCTCCACACAAGAAGCAATTTCCTTGAATTTTGTTATTCTTATAGACTCAGCTTCTTTCACAATCTCTTCCACGTCTGGATACGTATGATAATGCTGTGCTGATAAGTCCAAATATTAAGAATTGAATTATTTGTATAACTGTAACGTAAAGCAACATTTTAACGCAGGGGACAGGCGGATTGTCTGATACTCCCTCGTAAAATGGCACTAAGCCTAATATTAATACTTGATTCTCAAAATCTTCAGCCTGGCCCTAATATTCTGTTATAGTTAATCAATAAATCACTGTGACATTATTTATTCAGCCAAATTGCGAGCCGTATTCTTTGGATAATAATATTAAAAATAACCCTAAATTGCATCCCTATTTTGGTTTATTTTTATTATCATTATGTAATATAATGATATTTACTTCAGCCTCCATTGTACTTTGTGTTTGGAGGTTATTAGAAAAACTAAGCTCTTATTTTGCCACTGTTCTGCTCACAGTTCCACCCCCACTCATTATGACATTCAAATTTTTTTCTTTATTCAACAAAAAAGGCAACGATGAGCCAGCTCAATTAATAAACCAAATGGCCATGTGAAATCAGATTAGAACTTATTAACCCCGTCCCTCGTCTAAAAAAAAAAATTTGCTCTTTTTACAGACGGGCAGAGTGACAGGGAGTTTAAGCGTCCGTGTAGATGGAGGGGAAGTGGTAAGGACAGCTCCATATGCGTTACGTCTGCCTGAGGGGACCGCCGGGTCCGACTGTCTTTTCCTGCCACACTCATTTGGCCCCAGCAATCATCTTGTCTTGTGCTAAAGGTCTCTCGTTGCTACAAGGCTCCTTGGCACTATCTGCGAGCTACAGACGAAGAATATGCTGATTAAACATGCCTTCATTAAAGCGATTACATGCACAAGGCGGTTCAATTTCCCACAGGCAGCCAAATAACGATGAAGGGGAAGACGACTTTTGATACAGGGGGGGGTTCAGCTCAGAGAGAGGAGGACGCTGTGAAAGAGACATCTACAATGGCTGCTTGTAAGCATTCATTTAAGCGACCCTCACACTCTTAAAGGACTGACGAACAGTCCTCTGACTGAATAAGCTTCGTGAGGGAGTGAGCTGTCCTCTCCTCGCGGGGACAGCCAACTCCTGACGAACACCCCTACCTGACTCACCACACCTACAGGCCCCTTCCAGGTCATCAAGCTTGCACCGTGGGAGACCTTGCCAAAGAGGCAAGAGAAACGTTACTTCTGGTTCATTTAATAAATCCCGGCAATGTGTTTTAGTGCCTGAATGAGCTGCAGAGGTTGCGGTGGCCGTGTTATGGGGCGAGAGGGAGAGGAAGGAGTTAAAGTGGTTATGAAGGCCAAATGAGCATCGGCAGCTCTCAGGCGATCTTCAGTTTTGTCCTTTTCTGACAGAAGTGGAAGTCAGTGAAGTAATTACAGAGAACAGTTCAGAGAGGACCATACCCATCAGTTTGTTTTGGTCCTATGAGAATATTCATGCAAGCACCTTCAAGGCATCACATTTCGCCTGGTGAGTAAAGGGCACAAACCAAGTTTTGTAAATCCATATTACAATTTGACCGCGGCACAGTGGTACAGTGGGTTACACTGTCGCCCCACAGCAAAATGGTTCCCAGTTTGCATCCTGATTCAGTCGGACGCAATTGTGCAGACATTCTCCGGGAGTTTGCTTTTCACAAATAAACATTGCATCAGGACCTTCTCTGTTTTTTTCTCATTTTTGCATCTGTCATTTGTTAGAAACATCGTCTACTTACCCACTCAATCGCAGTGAATCCTGCGGAGGATCTCCTGTTGTGTTCTCACATCAGCTCAATCAGACATTCTCCGGAGTTCTTGGGCGCTGGCTGGAAACACTCTGGAAAAGTCCAAAGCCTCGGATTCTGACATTTGCGTTTTCACATACAGTGCTCCTGTGGAGTTGGCATGTTCTCCCTGTGTCTGTGAGGATTTTCCACGGGTACTATGCTTCCTCCCACACTCCTAAGAAACCCTGACTGAGATACTTCATGATTTTGCACTTCACACCAGACAGTGGTTAAAGCAGCTCTGTCCTGGCTGCTTCCAGGTAGTTGAATTCTTATATTTTTTAAGAATAACTGAAGGAGTGCAGGTGTCTGGTTGACATTATAATACATTTGCTCCAAATGACCCATTTGTACAGTAATGTGTCAAATTGAATTAATTTCTCATTCTCACAGTTCAGTTCCCCTGCCTCGGTACCTCTCCCAGGCACGGCCGGCGGTAACCAGTGATGTGCTAAAAGCTGATGGAACTAGTGTTTTTATATGGCTCAGCCACAGGGGCCGTCTGCACCGCGGAGACTAACTGAACCTTAACGCACCTCTGTGGCTTTCATGCTGGTTTTTTCTTCATAACTCCGCTGCTGCTCTTGTTCTCTCTCAACCTGAATAGTCCACCAGTGGCGGATCTAAGTTATTTTAAATCAGGGGCCAGAATTTACACACAGGTGCCAATTGTATGTTGCAACATTCATGCACAATTCTTGATTCAGTTAGATACACATTTGAGTCATTCCTCGATTGTTGTTAGCTATGAGCAAAGCTACAATTCATCGAATATATCTACAACTGTTTTCCTTAAGCACATTGTGTACCTGAAAAAAGCTTAAAGGAGGGGTGTTTCATTTACGATTAAGATTAAGATGCATTTATTAGTCCCAAACACATGCACAGACATGCAAAGGCACACTCATGCAGGTAGGGAAATTTAATCTCTGCTTTTGACACATCTGGAGGGGGAGCAGATGTTGGGGGAGTAAGGTGCCTTGCTCAGGGGCACTAGACAGCGTAGGGAGACTCTTGGATTTTTGGACAGATCAATCCAGGTTTGTCCTTTTGTTGTCTCTCTGTGGAGTCGAACCAGAGACGAACCGGAGACCTTCTCTGCCCATAGTCCAAGTTCCTGCCACTAGACCATAAGCATTGTCAGCACAGTATTATTATTATTATTGTTAGTATTGTTGGTAAAGGCTGCTGCCCACTAGAGGATAATGGCGCTGATTTCTGACCCAATTAACCCCTTCCGACAATTTGGGGGGCATGTTGAATCATAAATATCCTAAATGCTTGATAATCGTCTCCGTAAGAAACCTGCAATAGCCGCTGAGAGCCAGTTCCGCCTTCTCAGCTATGATTTGATCCATAGTTTTTTCTATGTAAACCAGAAACAGCTTTGGTCCTCCATCATGTTTGTTTTTCCTTTTGAAGTCATGTGAATAATGTGGCGAGTTCCTGTGAGATTCCATGTCTCTTGGATCTCCACTGTGAACTTGTTTCCTACAAAGGGCAAGTGTGTGGTCTTATGTTTTGGCCAAATCACCTAGTGTGTGTGTCGTGATGATTAAATCTGTCTTTATAGCTGAGGTCTCCCACGTTCGGAAAATCAATCAAGAGTTAAAAATCCTCTAGTGTGCAGCAGCCTGAAGGCTACAGACAGGACAGGGACACATCAGGGGCCAGTCAGATTTCAGCTTGGTGACACCCCCCCCCCCCTCCCTCCTTGGCCCATGATCTCCCCCTGCACAGTAGAGTTTCTAGTACCTGCAGATTTAACAATGATGAGGCAGAGATAGTCACATAATCAATAACAATGTGTCAATCAAATGAAATATTACAGAGGATATTTGATTTGTTCATCCTCTCATCAGAAGAAAACGTTCATCAAACCTGATGAAAAGAGCTCACAGTTTTTACTGATATCTCAAAGCAGGGACTCTTATGAACATAATAAGGAAAGTGGATGAGGTCAGTCTGAAACTGGAACTGACCAGTTGCTGATACTTCAGTCCGTTTCCCTGAAACTACTTCAGTTTCCCCCCTGAGCTTTTTTTTTTCTCTGACAGACACCTGGTCGCATGTTTGAGTGGGAGGAGCTCAGCCCAAGCTGACCACAGCTTACATGACGGCCGGCCAAACCTTTGAATTCTGCGACTGCCACAAACTGAGGAAGTGGAGGACAGGACTGATGGTGCAACAAATATTCTAATAAACTTGCTTAATGCAAAAAGCAGCCTCTCTGTTTCACCTTAACATTTATTATTTCATGTAAGGCCTGTTGGAGCATTGTTTGTGGCAACGGTTCAAAGGTCAACCTGTTCTTATAACTTGAGGGGAGAGAATAAACTTATCATTCCAATTCAGTATCACATGAACTGCTGAAATGTACACGACCAGGTACCCATAGAGTAAAATACACATTGAGGAAGAATTCCACCTTTGGGAAGTCTGAGAAAAACATTCCAGATGACATCATGGTGATGTCAACTAGGAACTTGAGCAAAAGTTGTGCTTCTGGAAGGGTCATGTGATAGGAGCATGACAAATCAGTGGAGGTTATGTTATGACCGAAATGACCTATTCAGCAAGCTGTTGGAAAATGCCACCCCGGAGATTTCAGGGTAGAACGGGGCAGCAGAGTTTCCAAACTTCTCTGTTTTAACGGCTCCTAAACCTCTGAATAGTGTGGATAACAGGCGTGTCTGTAGCAGGGTTGATGCGCTTCCAAACCAAAACATAGTAATATGGATTCAACAGAATTTCATTTGTGAAAACAAATGTGTCACAAGGTCCGATCAGTCAGACCACATTCAGAGGTCTTGGATGCATGTGGCCCTATTCTTCCATCTAATCAACCACCTACTCAGCTCACGTCCTCACTATATGATAAACGGAGTGTATCATATCTCAGTGCACATACGTTTTTTCTTTTTTTTTAATGGCCACTGTCACAGTATCAACACTGCTCACAACACAATGCTCCTCGCTCTCTCTACTGCTCCCTTGCTCGTGCCAAAAAACAGACAACAGACACATCTTTATACAATGTGGTAAGAATGTGGTCTGTGCAAACCAAATTGATTTATGTGTGTATTTTATATGTAGAGCGGGAAGTTAGACAAATCGGGTTGTTACTACCAGGTCTGAACAAGGCTAAAAATAAAAATAGCTGTTAACCTCCATTATGGGAAACGGAGGATCCAGCGATCCTGGAAGTAAACTGAATATATGAGACTAAAGTCTGGATATCTCGGCCTCTGCTGCCTCAACTTTCCCTATTCCCTTTCAAATCTGAGTGTCTGAGTCAGTTAGGGTTTATTTGAGAAAAATACTAAAACATTAGTGTTACTTTAAAGCTCATCTTTTCACAGCTCCAAACAGAAGATAGTGTTCAATGTCTTCTTTTAAATCAATTCTTAAAAAACATTTTTATAGACTTTCATTTATTTTCATTGTCATATTACTGATTTTATGTTTTTATGTGTTCAAGTTTTCATCTGACATATCTCTATATTTATTTATGTGATTTGAACACTATACCTTTTTTCTCGACCACCTAAAAGTGGTTGTCTGGCCTCCTTGTCACATTGCATCCTGCTGATTGTTATTTCTCTTATACACACTTTTCTAGCTTTGCCATCAAAGCACATTTAAATTACGTTTTTTTATTATTATTATTATTATTATTATTACTATTATGTAAAACTTCATCCCATCAGGTGTCCAACACTGCTGTAACTATCCTATTATGCGACCCATCCTGAGCCATTCTCAATGCTGATGTCTCTGTGGCTGTGTGTGCACTCAGCTCCTAATAAAGAACAGGGAAGATAATGAAGCTACATTTGGATTGTCTAACTCGCAGAGCAATTTTGTGATTTTTCCATTAACTTTAATGGTGTGGGTTAGCTCAAGTTGTTATAACCAAACTGTTAAATGTTACAGCTGATAAGCGAGAGACCTTAATGACTTCGTGAGGCAGGAGTGGGGACGGGAAAGTGCTTTTACATTAACTTATTAAGGTAAATCATGAAAGTAGGAAATATGTATCTTTTAAATAAAAAATCTTATTTTGTTATCTTTTAATGATTACAACGATTGATTGCATCTCAAAAGTATTCATGCTAAAGTCCTGCCATAATGGAAGGAACATGAATGCGTAACTCATAAATAGAATTCATTCATATTATTTTTGACCGGTAATTCTTTAGTGAACATGAAATAAACATAAATAAACGTAGATTAACTCATATCATTCATATTCATAAGATATGTCTTACAATGATGTTATCTCATGTGTGTT
Source organism: Platichthys flesus (assembly GCF_949316205.1). Lineage (NCBI taxonomy): Eukaryota > Metazoa > Chordata > Actinopteri > Pleuronectiformes > Pleuronectidae > Platichthys > Platichthys flesus. Next base: position 7,655,329 of record NC_084949.1, read on the forward strand.
TACACCAAACGCACACACACACACACTTACAAAGGGCGTGTGGCCCTCTGGGAAGTGATTCAGACAAGACAAAGACGTCTTTCTATCAAACAGGTGTTCTGTTCAAGGAGCATGTTTTTACACTCAAGTATCTCCGAGGCTGTGTCATGTGATTACACTGCTCTAATCTCTATAGATTACAGATATTGAATTCAGGACACACAACAAACCCAAACGACAACTATTGCTATAACAGTAAGGCCCAGTTGTGTTAATGATACTAAGGCATGGAGGTAATGCTGTCTGATCTACTGAGCGGGATCTACTCCCATGACATTCATAGTACTGTCATACAAGCCAGTAGCCAGTGAGATTCACCTTTAACCTAAGTGTACCCTCAAGTTCGGCCTGCGTCATTGATTACAAGCCCAAAACACACACTAGGGTGCACAACTGAATGTGTGTCCCTTACATTCACTGGTGGCCACTAAAACCTGCTAACATCCACTGACACTCTGTCACCTATATTCTGCAGAAGACCTTCAACCTTACAAGGGATATTGAACGTTTCGTCCTACTTTCTAGACCACATTTTACATGATGGATTAAAAGTCCCACGCTGGTGTTAGCTTGGTATAATCTCCTAGTATTTGTCTTCATCACATGAATAACATTGTCCCGTCTGATCCCCTGAGCCTGTGTCCTCCCTTGCCAGACACTCAATTTGCTTGGTGCGTTTCTTATTTTATTTTTTTAAGACTTCACGCCCAAGACTTAACACCACTTATACCCATCCTCTCCGTGCCTGCAGGGTGAGGGAGGGAGGGCGGCAGCGGCAGCAGAATGCGCCTCCTCCACCTCCCACATCCCACAGAACTGGAGGCGCGCCAGGATGGGATTGGCTTCCCGCTCCTGTCAGGGAGGAACTGGTTGCGCCAGGATACCCAAATATGGACTGCTCGATATCAGTTTGGATCGCATGACTCAGCACCAGAAGTATATATCCCTAAACCCATGGGCCTGATGTGGAAGGGAAACTGGGGGGAAAGTGGTTGCTGTGGTGTTATAGGAGTCCCAGGACCACAGCCTCAGTGTGTTTGAAGTGGAAGAGGGGAACAGTAAAGGTGACTTAGTAATAAGGAGAGGGGGGGGTGCTCTCTGGAGGCAGGCTGTGTGCGCCGGTACCTGGGTTTAGATTCCCTCTCTCCACACACTCACACACACACGAGCTGAATAGGCCTCGTCTTGTTTACAGTCCTTGTTCCTGGCAACAACGTCATCAGATCTGCGTGACATCCCGGAGGCGGGGAAGAGAAACAGCCAATCACAGGGCTGCTCGGAGCGCATGTGGAGCCGAATCTTATAAATGCGGAGGAGCGGCTCGGGCTGCCTGTCAGTAACAGGGGAAACACACGCTGAGCTCCGATAGACGAGTGGATTGAAAACGTCTGATTTAGTCACTGCGACCCAAAAGGTACAAATCGTCGGCTGGGTACAGTACAGTTCCACTCATTTGGAAGTTTTGCTCTGCTTTTGATAACTCGGTCGGGACACTGAAGCCTCGGTGTCCAGCGTCTGCTGCAGCGCACTCTTGTATTTGACTGTCTGATTTGAAAAATAATGTCCACAATAATGGAACAGCCTTTTTATGACGACTCGTTTCTCTCTGCTTATGGCCATCCAGGCGCAGCACTGCACGACTACAAGCTGCTAAAGCAGAATATGAACCTGAACTTCTCCGACTCATATCGGAGCTCAAACTTCAAGTCCCAGCACCTGCGCGGCGCCGACACTGATTTCTATCCGGCGGCTGCGGCGGCGGACGTGGGCTCTCTGAAGCTCGCCTCCCCGGAGCTGGAGCGACTGATCATCCAGAACAGTAACGGGGTCATCACTACGACGCCGACACCCGGCCAGTTCCTCTACAGCCGCGGCATCACAGAGGAGCAGGAGGGCTTCGCGGAGGGTTTCGTCAAAGCGCTTGACGACCTGCACAAGATGAACCAGATGGCGCCTCCGAACGTGTCCATCGGCAACGGCGGCATCGGCTGCCCGGTTCCGGGCTCCGTGTTCGGTTCCTCCATGCAGCCGGAGCAGCTGGAGTACACCACCCTGAGCAGCTGCAACAACAACCCCGGCCTGTCCTCCGGTGCCAGCTACCCGTCCACCACCATCAGCTACCTGCCGCACCAGTACAACCAGCATCACCAGGCCGTTGCGCACGGGTCCCACCACTTCCAGCACTCGCTGGCAGGCCCCGGCCTCCACTTGCAGCGCTACGCTGGGCTGAAAGAGGAGCCGCAGACGGTGCCCGACACGCACAGCAGCGACAGCTCCCCGCCGATGTCCCCCATCAACATGGAGAACCAGGAGCGGATCAAAACGGAGCGCAAGCGGCTGAGGAACCGGCTCGCAGCCTCCAAGTGTCGGCGGCGCAAGCTGGAGCGCATCTCGCGTCTGGAGGACAAGGTGAAGATCCTGAAAACGGACAACGCCGGACTCTCGAGCACGGCCTCCGTGCTGAGGGACCAGGTGGCCCAGCTCAAACAGAAAGTCATGACACATGTGAGCAGTGGCTGCCAGCTCATGTTGGCGCCCAAAGTCAAGTCTTACTGAAGAAACGATGCACTTTCAACAACAAACACTGGACAAGGACTGCACTGACTACACCATGAGCTCCATAGACTGTGACAGAGCTGGACCTGTGTGGCTCCTCTGGCTGAAAGGGAAGAACCCTCCTCGCAGGGAACAACAGACTTTAAAAAAACAAAAGAACACTTTGGACATTTTTGAATACGTTTTTAAAAGTGTCGTCTTGGCTTTGCCTGTTTACATTTTATTTGACTGCATATTGTGATGCCTCTTATGTAAGTTATTTGAGTTTATCAGGTTGAGCCTGATGAGCCGGTCGTTTTTTACTTGTACAGTATATTTAAGTAAATGAAATTATAAAACTATGAACCAGAGCTGAAGTTTTTTTATTCACATCACCTGTGTTTAGATGACATTTATTAGGACTCGGTGAATAAAGTGGATCAGTGCTGCTGTTATTTCTGGTCAGTAAAGTTTACAGCAGTTTCTCCACGTTGGAGACGTCCCAGTGGAGGACTGTTTCCCTATTGACGTACATGCGTCACTCCATATATGGTCAATTTAGCTAACACACGTCACGTAACAGAAAAGGTTTCCGGGAACTCCCTCCTACATTGCCCGGCAGAGACGCTGCGCTCTCCACTTCACACCACAATGTGTGTGTGTATATAGATAAAGGTTTGTCAATGAGTGGTTGATTCGAGTTAATGGAGTTTCCCCATTCGGCTTTCAGTTTCCCAAAAACAAGCTGTAAGAACAGTTCAGGAAAAAAAGGTTGCAAAAAAAAAGTTCCACACAAACAAGCAGAAGTCATCAGACTGTCTGATGGTAAAGAGTTGGCCTGAAATTACAAGAATTAGTGGCAACAGTCACTGGCAGAAATAACCGCCAGCTAGTAGAATCCAGACAACATAAAAGTACCAAATAACACGTTTAAACATAGGATTACTTCAGAGTAGTGATATATATATTCCACTATCTATAATAGTTATCAGGTGTCGTCCAATGTTTATTATTCAGAAGATTATAGTATTACCAGAGGGACAAATATACAGTGATCAGATAATTTAAGAATATAGGGCAAGATGGTGAATCTGGTGCGTTCGAAGTTCTTCCGCACTAATTAATGTTTTGAGTTGTCAAGGATCAGCAGATGATTCGACTGTATCTTAAGAGTTTGAATCTTTCAATCACGAGACATCCTCTAAGGAACCTCTAGACGCGACCATCGTGTTTGCCTGTGTTAAATCTTTTTCCAACAATCCAATCTTTCCCAATGAGCTTCTCGGTGCCATTTGGCAACACCAGATTGTTGAGCTGAGTCAGCCACCACAAGAACTCCAATATTAACCAAGACTCAGCCTCATGACGTACTCACAGCCTCTGCCAGGCACAGGACCGACACCAAGTATATTTCATAAATGTCTGCTCGCAAATATATATTTTCCAATTTAGTCACCAATCTAGAAGTGATTCAGGAATATCTCTGGCACCACCTTGAGGTCACATTTGGAATGATCAGAAAATATTGAGTGCCATAAGATAAATTTACGAGACAATACAGTTGCATTTTTTCCCAAGTGCTTTATTAAAGATGTAACAGGATTACTCATGGCAAGGAAAATCATCTGAAAGTTTTCTGAAAAAGGAACAATACTATTATTTCAGTGCTTAAGACTATGCGGTCGCCCCAACAACTGTAAATACATAGATAAGAGTTGCCACAAAGGTTTTTTTCCCCCAACAAGGTCAGAAACTTTGCTGAGTGTAATAGATTAGACTGGACGCCATGAGATACTGCTTCACAGGGACACCTCATCTGAAGGCAAGTGCTACAAATCAGCAAGGACACTTTCACGTTTACTGCTTGGAGAAGAACTCTTTGCTCTTGTTGACATCTGGGATGATGGTGTCACTACCAGGTTTCCAGCCAGCGGGGCAAACTGAAGAGGGGGAAGGGACAAAGTGCAAAATAAGGCGTCAATGGCAAACAATAAAATGTGCAAACCCTGAGGACAAAGTACATGTGTTATTACCCAGGAGGATAAACTAACAACTCAAGTCCACGTCTATCCTCTGAACGCACCAGGTCAGTTTATAGCTACTAGGACTTTACTTTTCCGGACACTCCTTTTCAGACAAATTTGCTATGACAAGCAATTTGTATGAACAGGTAATTACAGTACAAATTGGATGGCTATGAGCCCCTGTACCTACAGGTAGCTTAATGAATATAGTTATTTCTAATATACACGCACACAAGATTTTAAATATAGTAGTCCACATCCATTTTCTATGTAAAAATATAATGGAGTGATAGCACCCTGAGCAGATAACGAGGTCGCTCTGTGTGCTGCAATCTGGTAGCCGGTCATGTTAGTCCCTCTCTATTAAACAGTTGGTCCTCTCCACCTTCATTAAGTGAGCTGAGTGGCAATGACACCAAGGTGGACACGGTAATTTTCATCCATTTTCTGTCTTTAACAGTGCTGCTTAAACAGAAACACAGCAGGTACACCTCATATTATACAGTTTATGGGCTGTACAGCTATGCCAACCTGCTGCTAGTCGCCATGCAAGCCGGTCGAGACTGCGGTTCACTCAGAGAAGAGTTTTTAAAAACAGACTAGTTTGTTTTTAAAAATGACATGGTATGGATCCACTTTACGCGGATGTAAACAGTGTCACTTAATTCAGTTTTGCTTCTGCCTGTGTGCTTAGGGGCCACTGTGACTGAGATTAGCAACACCCATAGACAGGACAATATAGGTAGAACCTTGCTGAGACGACAAAATGGATGTAATGTGCATCTTAATGTATCTTAAAGGGATGGACAAGTTGTGACAAAAAAAGGATTGTTGTCTAACAGCCGAGTATTTTGTAAAAATAAATAAAATAAAAACATTTCAAACATTTCCCCTCCTATATATCCAAATGCTAGATGTGAAATATCAACTTTAGATGTCTTGCAGTGCAACACATTTAAAGTTGAAAATAGCAATTCATTTTCCTCACCCTCTCCGTGTTTGTCAGTGTGCTGGAAGGCCTGGATCAGACGCAGGGTTTCGTCCACAGAGCGTCCCACAGGCAAATCGTTGATGGTGATCTGCCTCAAGGTGCCCTTGTCGTCGATCACAAACAGACCCCTGAGAAGCACAAACTGAGGTTAAAATACTGCACAGAATTATAACATCTCCACACTTTCAGAGCTTACGTAGTCATTATAGTAACCATAGTGCAGAGGTAATACATGTTACCATGCTCACACTAGACAGAGACTATTGGGCTGATGCGGTATTTAAATGACAAGTGGTCCTACCTATATGCGATGCCATCATCCTCCTTCAGCACACCGTAGTCTCTGGAGATTGACTTGGTGAGATCTGCTACAAGAGGAATGTTCATCTTTCCCAGACCTCCCTGCTTCCTTGGAGTGTTGATCCTGTATGACATATAAGGCTAATTAGAAGAGCAACAATCCATTGTCGGTAAATATGGTGAAGCTGCACATACAACAAATGTGTACTTAAGTATTCTACTGAAAGTATAATCCAGAAAAGAATCGAACCAAAGAACAGAACTCCTACCTCAATTTTATTTAGATTAAACAATACCAATGAGTAAAATCTTGACATTAAGTCAAACAGATCCCTGCCCCACATGGCCTTACTCCTCTTTATTCCTCAAATGAAGAGCAGTTTAATTCAGAACTTATCAAGACTACGCAGAGTAGCTGAGTGAGAGGAGATAAACAACTAGACCAGGATCCTGCTTCAGATCTGCCATTAATCTTCAGGGTTAACAGTGTATTGTGAAAACTGTCAACTACGGACTATGGAGTCATTGATAATCGGATGATATCTACAAAGTACTGATCAAATATCTGCCCCCCCCCCCCCCCCCCTCCATATTAAAGATACGAGTGCACACTACCCCTTCATAAAAAATACAAAATGCCTAAAGTCGAGTTTTAACCACAGCTGGATTTACTAGAATCCTTGTGCTTTTTCTTAGGTTGCAACAGCTTTTCCGGTGTCAGTGTTAAGAATATTCACATGCATTTTTTGGAGTTGGTGGAGACAGGATTTGGAGGAACGACACAAATGTTAAAATGTATCACACAAAAGTTTTTAACAAGCAGCTTCAGTGCAATGAATCACTTGCTGACACATGTCAGAGGGAATGTTATTATTTCCTAAGTGTTGGCTCAGGACGACTGAGGTAGTCATGTTCCCTAAGCATACAATCTCACTAATCCCACTAATAACAGTTGAACTCAAGTCCAGATTTCCTTCCAGCTAGTGAGAATCCTCACCATGCCAAGTGACTGAAGTGAGAGTCTACGGAGCAGCCGATGACCTCGCAGCCGATTTTGCGGAACTCTTCTGCTCTGTCGCTGAAAGCCACAATCTCAGTGGGGCACACAAAGGTGAAGTCCAAAGGGTAGAAGAAGAAGACAACATACTTCCCTACAGAGCACAAGGGGGAGAAAAACAAGGAAAGTATTAAGCTTGATGCGACCACATAGGAGAAGGCTGAAAAATAAATGTTAATAATCTGAAACCAAATGGGTCAGACTAGGTCTAAAGTTCATATGGTTAAATTGAAGAGCTTTTCTCATCACAAATGAAATAACAGGGCATCTGGTGCTATAAACAAGTTAAGTTACAGACTTTTATAGTGCCACTATAGGACCAAACTTTGTCCCATGTTGGAAAGATTTTACACAGAGTTGTTTGCTTCTGATGCTAAAATGCCGATGCTGTGCAGGCAGTGAATGTTGTGTGATAAAAATCAATCAAATAAAGTTCTTTACATTTTTCACGCTAAAGTTGGAAAAGCGTTTCATAAATAAAGTCCCATGTTGCTTCTAGGATTTTTCTTAGCAGTGGTGGCAGGCCGGCCAACGTGTGAATGAAGAACTTCTCTCCAGTCTGCAGTGTTCGTCTGCTCGTCTCTGACACTGTTTACCTATAACACATTTATTTAGTAATCTATCAAAGGTGTCAGATCACGAATCTTAATCATTAGGGTCAGCTTCCCCCCTGTCGTACTGAATGTTGGTGTCTTATGGGGTGTGTGGCAGGTGAACTGCATGCACCCGAACCCAGTTGTTTACAGGAAACGCCTCATAAAATCAGGAGTGAACCTAATAACTTCTGATTAGTGTTTATGTTTCTTGTTAAAGTGCAAAGTAAGCACAGGCCAACAGGAAAGTGGGGAGGAAGGAGACACCTGAGCACAGTAAAAGGCAACCAGGCGTAATGTGTGTGTCTTCCCCAATCCTGAGGCAGCGCCGGACAAATGGACAAATGTGCCATGGACCCCTACCAGCGTCTTCGTACATTCAGTAGAACACTTACCCTTGTAGTCTGACAGCTTGATGTCCTTGAATTCCCCATCCACTACGGCCGTGGCTTTAAAGTCTGGGGCAGGCTTCCCAATCATGGCATTTCCAGAAGACATGGTGGTGATCAATGACTGAGGGGGAGATGGGACAAACATAAGTAACTCAGAAAAAAGCTTGCAGCTCAAGGACCATTGTAAGATAAGTGAAGCAGCTGGGTGGAGCCTGGGGGGGGGGCACTGTCTGGGGCTGCGATAACAAAACCATCTCGAAGCTGCAGTCAAAGAGCAAACATGACGTTTGAGCGTTAAGTGCCTGAGGTCGAAGCTGAGGGTTCACGGATCCTGCAGTGCATGGTTGAGCAGCTCGTGCAGTCACATGCAAGTCATGCTGAGGCAGCACGGAACAACAGCGAATTAAGAAGCTTATATAACCGCGACCAGGCGAACCAGTTCGGTTAGTCATGGTTAAGATGGACATTCGGACACCACTGATCCAACTAATCGAGTCCTTGAAGTGGCTGCAGCTCAGCGGTGCAGTGAATCGAGTTCACACTAAGACATATCCTCATTTGTCTGCCATGGTCATAGTGAGAGGCAGACAAAGGCTAACGCTGCTCTGTCGGTTTCAATGGGTTGTGTAAGCGACGCACTGCAGGCGCCGCTCGGTCCCAGTTCCTCTGCAGCTCCAGGTCGCCACATGGAGGAGGTCAGTGACCTGGAGTGCGTCTGTGAGCCTCAGACAACAGAGTGAGCCAGAAACAGGCCCACACATTTTCACACAGAGGAGGCTGGTTAGCTAGCTCACAGTTAGCTTCGTGCACCGGACCGGCTTGTTTCGAGCTGGGCTTTGTTCCCCTCGGAACAGCCGCTGCACCGGTCCGAGCTGTGCGAGTAAATAAGACGAGTTCTCAGAGTAAAACGTGGCTCAAAGGCTCAGGTCACACTCACCTGTGTTTCAGTAAAGTCGTGCAGAAGTGTCGGTTCCGTGGAGTAGAGAGGAGAAGAAGAGAGAGGAGGAGCGAGGAGGCGACAGCAAGAAGGAGGCAGGAGCGGAAGTCAAAATGACAACCCTTCAAAGTAAGAGTTGGGATATGACTGTGCATCTGCCTCCCTCCGTCCGCGTGAACCACATAAATCGTTAGAGACTTAAATGAATTCAAATATTCGGTTAATTAAATGATGTAACATCAAGCACAGAGTATGGTGCACTGCAATCAATACACAACAAACAGTGTTGTATATACATGTTGTCATGTTCAGTATATATATATATATATATATATATTTTTTTTGTAATTCATCCATTTGCAGAGTTAACATTCTAATAAAAGTTCTTGTTTTAAAGCGTCAAACTAATAATGTAAAACATTTTATAACATTAGAAAATGAACATGCACAAAATGATATGACTGCTTACCGAATAATCAAATGACATGCATTTTCCATCCCTCCATACATTGTCTATACTGTTTATCCTTTGAGGGGTATGTGGGTAAGGAGGGGAAGGGGGTGTAATTGTATACACATGTATTGACTTCCGAGCCAACATCAGTTAAATTGTGAAAAGCCATTTCACGTTTTGCTCCCCCCTAAATCTTATTGAAACTGACTTCTGCAAGAGAGAAATCTCAGAGGATAAAGATCTGAAGATTGTCGAGTTGAATCAAAGCACAATTTCAAAGTACTTTAATTAAAATGTCTTCACTTTAAAGGTTCAGTGTTTATAATTTAGTGAAATCTAGTGATGAAGGTGCATGTTGCAGATGAATACCCCTCACCTCGTCCGCCTCTTCCCAACAAAGAAGCTGTCAGTTTTCATAAAACCTCAAAAGGTCTTTAGTTTGTCCAGTGTGGGCTACTGTTATAGAACACAGCGCCATTCGTAGAGAGGACCCTCTCCCAATGTTAATATCAAGTTTTTAAATATAATGGGCATATTCTAGGGTAAAGAAAACAAAAATGTGTGCAATGTAGATGTAACACACTTTTTTTATATCCAAAAATCCCTTTCACCTAAATCTTAAACACTGAACCTTTAAGTGACCTCTGACCTACTTTTCCACTGCGGTTCCCAACAATTATGTGTTTTAAGAAGACTCCACTTGGTGGCAGTGAAGCTCTGTTATCTAACTATCCCTGGTTCTTTCACGTAGACTCTTCAGTCCAGGACCATACTTTTATAAGGGTTAGTGAAAGCACAACTGTGATGAGTGCTGATCCCTTGTTTGCATCATGAAATATCCCAGATGAAAGATTATATTTATTCTGTCGCGTAAAACACAAACTGTACAGCCATTATTCAGATTGGTTTTGAAATGTGATAGATGTCATTATGAAATATTTCTTCGTGCTCACTCCAGTTTCAGATTTTATAAACCAACAGTTTGTACTCCACCTCTTCCAGTGGTTGTTGTTGCACCAAGGGGAGATCTTTGGAGATTTTGCTGGCAACCTTTCTTTAGTTCTCAGTGTCAGTGCACTTTCCTGACGCCCCCTCACAGACAAATACCTCCACATCGTGGTGGGAGGCCAGCAGCTTTCTCTCTCTGGACTGAGGAGGACAAGATGAGATCGACACAACATGAAGTCATATGTGGTTACAAAGACCATGATCCAGTCATCAGTCCATCTAACAGCAAACATGAACAGTACATGTCGATTTATTTGAATCTCATCTCATTAACAAGGATAGCCAGAGGGCTTAACTGCACAACCACATTATTAAGATACAGAAAGATGCTTTCAGCAGTGACACGTTAACTTCCAACTGTACAATACAGTCTTTTAGAGCTACAACTTTACAACATACATTTAGATTGAAATATAAAAATGAAAGGATTAACAATCGATGCTATTAAGGAATAAGCACATTTATTTATAAAGTTTAAATTACCTCTTTTTTGTAAAGTTTTGTTTTTATTTAAGTTGTTTTTAATAGTTAATCCTGTTTTTTTCACGTTGAATGGTTGCAGAGACAACTCAGTTTACTTAACTATGGTTTACTTTTAAAAAATACTAAACAGTTGACTTTTGAGTGGAACAATAGTTATTAATCACTGACAAATAAATTAGAAAAACAGTACTAATACTAATATAAATTGGATATTATACAGGAGATAAGTGTGGGGATCTAGATCATAAAACATTCTTAGAGAGTATATCATGATTTCCCTCTGTGTTTTCTTAATTTATTTTACACGGATTCACTGTTCATATTTTTTCATATTAAAATCTATTTCATGTCGTCATAAAATTGAATGACATATATAACGTTTTCCTTGGTGAACATGAGTTGGCCTTTATCTGGAGAGTCACTAGAGGGCGCAGGCGATCCCCTGACACTCCAATGCTGATAAATCTTCAGGGCTTTTATTATGAAAGACCAGCAGCACCGGAAATGTGCCCCAGCGCTACTTCCGCTAAGCTAGTCCTTGTGTGAAGCTGATGTTATGTTTTGAGACAGTCTGATCAGGCTTTTAGGTAAATCTACTTTTACTTCCCTAAGTGATCATTGAAGTGTATTTTATAGTCGACAGCTCAATGTTTGTACTTATTTTATATTTCTCATATGAACTGTAATCCGGGCTAGCATGAAGCTAGCGTTAGCATGCTTCAGGAATAATACAAAGGGGTGAAAGAGAGGTAGTTTAGTTAGCTGTCAAATGTTGGATTAAGCCACTTTTTCTACAGTTTTACCATTAACGTTCTGACCTTTAATAGTTGTTAAAAGCAAACCGTAGAATCGTGACTAATGAAGTTTATCTGTGAAAAGCTGCAGCTTACAGCTGTACAGTAATATACCAACGGATACTTAAACTCACAGCAACTATGTTGTTCTTCATTGCATCTATATCTGCCTCAGACTGTGTTTGTAGAAGTCATTTTTACTTATATCTATTATTTTGAAAAGCTTGACAACTGTAAATCCATAAGTCCCTGACTACAGCAGTAGCATTATTTCTTCTGTCATTTTCTAAGTGGACTGATTTCAGTGAATTCTTCATCTTGTATCTCACAGTATCGGCAGGAAGTCAATCGTCTCACTTAACATGTCTGCGGCCACTGATGCACAAGGTAAGAGGTGTGCACTCATTCATGAGAACACCTCCATCATTAGATCTTAATTGTAGCAGTGTAGTTGATTGATTTATTTTGAAATCAGTTTTCGCATCCTTCCACAAAGTTCTGAGGAAATCAAACAAACATAATAAACAACCAACAAACAAAAGGACAGGGGTGAAAACATAACCTTCTCGACGAGAGTAATTATTGGCCATTTCATACTGAGCTTGTCATTGTGCATTCCACTGGCTCAAGTATATTATTGATCAACGAGATCGATGATAGATCCGCCGGATTTATACGACAGACACTGACATACATTCACTCATCGGAGGGCTTCATGTTACTTTACAGAAAAGTGATCTCAACAAGTTCCATGCAGTTTGATACAGATGTGCTGCACATTTGAAGTTAGGATAGGATAAAATGAGGTAATCCCGTATTAGTCCCGCAATGAGGAAATTGGCCGTTGCTGCAGTGAAGGAGAAAGTAAAAGAAAACAGACACCAATATTAAATAAGTAAACATGCAATATAAACACAAGGATATTATAAAATAGAATACAAATATTAAACAGTGTTTACAGAATATTTATAGTATGAGCAGAACATTCAAGAGACAACGGCTATTTCTTTACTAGAGACGCAATTTGTGGTGACATCCTGCCGTCTGCCCTTCCCCACAGCAACAGTCATATGTGAAGTCTGTGGGACATACTTTGAAACACGACGAGGACTGTCAAGCCACGCCCGCCTCCATCTGCGGCAGCTTGGCGTGACCTTGTCAGAAAGCAGCGGAGCTCCCATCGAGCTCCTCTACCAGCTGATGGAGGAGAGTGGTGGCTCCTTACCCAAGTTCAAAGCAGACTCCTCCACTCCTGAGCCCCCCCTCAGGAAAAAAAGCCAGCAGGAGTCCAGGACTCCCTTAAATCTGCAGGACAAAGGTCCCTCTAACATTCCAGGGGTCAGAGTCATGACATCTCCCCACAAGATGGATCATCAGGGATCTCCAGTTAGATCTAAAGAGTCAGCAGCCACTGTCCTGCCGTCGTCTCCTTCGGCTCATAAGCTCTCTGAAGGCAGCAGCTCGTCATCCACAGAGCACCAAACACCAACCAAGCCATTGTGGGCACCGCTGGAGACTGATGCCCCTATTACCTTGGGTATGGCTGAATTCTGAATAAATGTCTTAAAGAAATGTTGTAAGTAGCGAGGTGAGTATCTCCCTGTGGAAGACAACTTTAAATATCTAATTTAGTGTAAATATTTGGCTGTAGATGTAACATTTCCATTTGAATCAAGTACATCTCAGACCGTGTTCAGACCTGGTATCAACATCCAACCTGAGTGATACAATCTCCAGTGGTCAACGCACTTAAATACGTCCTGTGATCCGATCACTCAAATGGCACGTGGCCACATTTGTTTTGCTGCGTGAACCCAATTTAATCTTGGGTCACATATGAAGGACCACATACTTGACTGACGTCTCTTTTGAAGCTTCTCAGTGTCCATATATTGATTTTGTTTGTATGTTTGTGTATAGAGCAGGGAAGTGAGATCCGATCACAAGTGGTCACATGAGTTACATTCAGGACCCATTTTAATGCCCTGTGAACTTAAGGCTTTTTCATTGTGATCAGATCTGTCTGGATGGATCTAATTATCAGGTCCTCAGTACTCTCCTGCTGACATGGTGCTTTTCTTCCATCATTGTCTTCCCTCTTGCAGCCTCTGACACCCCTGACGAGGTCTACGTCTGCCAACTTTGTGGCTGTTGGTATGAGACACGCAAGGGCCTGTCCAGTCATGCTCGGGCCCATATACGTCAGATTGGAATCCCTGACAGCGAGATAAAGGGCAGCGCAATTGATTTTCTCTACCGGATTATGGAGGAGGAGGACCTGAAGCCAATCAGCCCTGACCAGCAGAAGCTGCTCATCAAAAACCGTGCCTCCGGTTCTTCCTCCAAACGTCCCTCTGAGCTGACCTCTCCCCCAGGCAAACGTCCCAAAACCACGAAGGACTGCACCTGTGTCCTGTGCGGGGAGGAGTTTGAGAATCGTAAAGGCCTGGCCAGCCACTCTCGTTCTCACCTGCGTCAGCTCGGGATGACTGACTTGATGGGGAAAAACTCTGCACTTGACACCCTCCAGGAGCTGGTCAGCAGTGGCATGTTGGAAGCTGTGCACCACCCCAAACCTAACCGTGCATCCAGCTCTTCATCGGTGCCATCAAAATCCCCAGCCTGTCCTCTATCCCCAGCTCTGTCTCCAGCTTTGAGCCTGTCCCAGCGCCCTGAAAAGAGCCTTCACTCTCCTCCACCTCTGGTTAATAAGGCCCCAAAGGCAAAGAAAGGCTTCCGGCTAGCAGTGGACCCCCTCCTCAGAAAGCTGAAGCCCGAGCCTGAGGAGATTGAGGTGTCTGCTCCATCGGAGATACCCAACACTCTCAGCGGCTCTCCTCAGAAGTCGCCCCAGGCTCTTGCTGCTTCAAAGCCTCTGAGTGCAGGTAAAGCGTTTTAATTCATGCTCCAACACACTTGTTTTTCCAACCGTTTGTTTGTATTTGTACATGTACATATCCTCTCTGTATGTCCTCAGACGTCGAAACCCCACCTACCGTCCTTTGTGACTTCTGTGGCCAGCTGTTTGACACTCGCAAAGCCCTGTCCTGCCACGTCCGCGCCCACCTGCGGCAGCTCGGCCTCACCTGGTCGATCAGAACGTCGCCGATCGACCTTCTCAAAGAGGTCATGTTGCGCGGTGAAGAGGGCCTTAAAGGTTCAGGCAAAGCCAGCTGGATGCTTCAAGCCTCCAAAAAGGCCCCGGAGCGCCCCCAGTCGAAGGAGCCAGCCTCCAACACCTGCACCTCACCTGTTGACTATTCCATGAAAGAGAAATCTCCGCCTGGCAAGAGTGCTGCCTTGTTTCCTGGTAAGACATGCAACCCTGAAGAGCAATAGATTAATTCTTTGTGTCATATTCCACTGAACAAAGTGTCTTCTTGCATTGTGGTCAATTGTGTTTAAGAAATAACGCACGTGTGATATGACAAGTAGACCGGCATACACAGGCACTGACTCAATCCTGAAGCACCCTGTCCTGGTTCCATAAATACTCACTAGAGCTCCAAGAATGTGGGAGTGGACACCTCCTGCTGTAGTCTGTGTTACCGGTGTCCAGGTTGTACCTTCTGTCACTTACCACCAGCCACACCGTCCGCCTCACTTGTGTGTATCAGTGGTAGCACCCATGCTACTAATTATCTATATTCAGTCTATATTGCGGTCATAAAGTGAAGTATCTGCTCCACGCGGCGGCAGAGTCACCTCACAAGAGTAACAGTCTTATCACAGGAGGAGATGGAAGTTGACAGACAAGGATGATGAGGATTTGCTGTTAAAACATTATCACAACGTTGGATATTTTGCGCGTCCACCAACTCGGCAACACACAGGAGAGTGTGTTAGAAAGAGTGTCACTCGGGTCACCTTTATTGTATGAACCTGATCTTTCCCAGTGGGTTCAGATGGTTCCTGACAGTTCCCAACAGGTGGGGTATGCTCACTCTAGTTTGAGAGAGAGAGAGAGAGAGAGACCAGTGCAGGGTGTTCTGCACCTCACAATGAACCTACAGCACAAAGCTTCTTAAAGCCTTTTATTTTGTATTGAGGTAATCCAACACTGCACAAATCTTCAGTTGCAGCAGAAGAGTCCGAGGCTTCCCCCAGTAGAATCGAATGTTGCAGGTCTCGCTCAGTAAATGTTGCACAGAACTAAGCCAACACACATCTGGCTTTGTTAAATGTCCGGTTTTATTGGTCACACCAGTGTTGTCAGAAGTTTATTATCCGATGTGAAAATTTCCATACGTGGCATCCCTGATGCTCGGTAGAATCTGTGCAGCAGTTTTAGGAAATTACTGAGCTTTTAAAAAATAAATTGAACTCTGTTTTTGGCAGAGTGCAACAGATAGGAAAATGCAGTTGGAAAATAAGAAGTCAACACCAGTCATCTCCTTTAATAACTCAGACTTGACTGTATAGGTTTAGCTTTTTCCATATAGTCTCACCCCATGATACCCCAGAATGCAGAAAAACTGACTCTTGCCATAACTCAACTGTCTTTTCTAACTATCTATAGCTGTTTCTACGTATTTGCACCAAAATGCAGATCCACATCTCATGGCATTGTGTTACGGATGAAATCCCTGAAGGCAGTTGTGGATTAAGCCAGTTCATTAGAGGGGAGTGTACCATAAATGTCCATATTTATGTATTTCCAACATGGCAAAATGATTTGTGAATCTCACTAAATTGGTAATACATGACTAATACTCGTCTAAAAATACTCGTCCAAAAAGTGTCTCATCTTCTTTGTGTCAGACACATCCTGTGAGCTTTGTGGGTTTAATTTTGAGAACCGCAAGGCCCTGGCCAGTCACGCGCGGGCCCACCTCCGACAGCTGGGAATCATTGAATGGAAGGCAGACGGAGCAACTTCGCCAATCGAGCTCCTCGGTGAGTTGATCCGGAGAGACCCAGTCAAAGTGGCGGCAATAACCCGCCGCTACCGTTCAGGAGACCTGTACATCAAGAAGGTGAGCTGTGCTCTAAAATATGTTGCAGAATAAGTAGTTCCAAGTCAGACTTGGACACATCCACAGATGTATCTAATATATTCTCATTTACAACACATTATTTTTCTTTCAGGTCCAGAAGCCCGGTGGTTCGCCCCCTCTGTCCCCAGACTCCGACTCTGTGCCAGGCAGCAGCATGAAGCTGGAGCCCAGGGCGGGCAGAGAGAACTTGGGCGTCATGGCAGGCTCATCCAGACAAACGCAAGGCCACACACGGACACTTGCAGGCCACAGCAACCCTGGTGTGCGCTCACCAAGGGGTGAGAAAAGAAAGGCTCTGGAATATGACCGGATACAGATTTACTGTAGATAGTGAAAACATTCCTCCTTTTTTCCCCACATCACTGTAATGGCTCTCTGTGAAATTACAGGGGTCCATCCGCCCAAACACATAGCGGCCAGGGGGGGACAAAGTCGGGACAAAAACTCCCAGCAGCCACCACGGTCTGGCAGCATCCCTGCCATGCTGCCAAAGCCTCCGCTCACTCCACTGGTTAAGCTGGTTGGCAAAATCTACTCACTCAAGTGCAGGTCAGTTTATCAAGCTCAAAATGACATTGTCCCTGTATTGTATTAAGTGAATAATAAAAGTCCTTCCTGATGGACACGATGAAAAAGACTAGTCCATCAGCAGAAACAGCGAGATTGTCAGCAGCTTGATTTGTCATCTACATTGGTCAATCTCTCAGATCTTAGTTTTTTCTGTGTGTAGGGGAGCTTCATACCGTATATCGAGCTGAATTCTGTGGATAAAATGATTCCTTTCTCGTGTAGGACTTTAAGATTTCACTGAAGTTTTCAAAAAAAGATACAAAATGGATTTTACCAAGTCAGACTGCGGTTTTAAAAGCAGCGTTGGTTCTGAAACACATTTTTATCTTATTTGTTGAAATTGAAATCCTCTTTATGATCTGATAGCATCAACAAATCTGGCGGGGGCTGGTGTCTGTGGCCCTCACGGTAACAAACATGCCAGGTCGCTGGTGTACCTGAATGTCACTTACTGACCTGCCTGTCTACACAAACCCTGAAACAGAGACAATAGCCAGAAGTTACCGAGCGAGTAACGTAGAAGTCGGTTTCTAGCAGTTGTCAGTTGTTTTGGGGACGACATCCCTCCCCTTCCATCCATAGGTTGCACTTTTTTTTGCCTTTCCAGGATAAATAGTAAATAGTAAATAGAATGGCACTCAGTAGTGTGCATACTTCCACCAGGGCTCTGTCTCTAGATCTGTCCCTTTGTCTGGATCCAAAATTGAATGGATTCTTTCTTGACCCGTGTCCCATCCTTCCACCAATCATGACAATCCGTAGATTTTGTATAATCATGCTGAAAATCAAATGGACAGAGGAAACAAAACTACATTGTGTTACCACAACAAAACTATGAGTCACAATTCACTTAAATAAATATTGTAATTATATAGATATGTAGTAAACACTAATGATGTTGTGCCTCAGTTTGAATGAAATCTGTCTGTCTGTCGTGCTGCTCAGGTTCTGTGAAGAGGTGTTCCACGGCCCTCTGTCTGTTCAGGAGCAGTGGATCACTCACCTCCAGAAACACATCCTGTCGTTGGGGTACAAAGGCAAAGCATCTCCTCCTGCCCCACCGGTGGCAGCTCCTGCGCTCGTGGATCCAGTCGCTGTCTAGTCCACGACATCTCTCTGGAATTAATATCACACGTGGTAATCATTTTAACCAAGTCAGAGTGGAGGGGAAGTGCATAATATGAGTGTGAAATAGATGTTGCTGTCTTAACCTGGGGGTTTCAAACCTGAGCCATGTTTGAAAGTAGGGCGCTATTAATCCACTTATACAAATCCCACAGATACAGTCGATCACAACACTGATAAGTGGGCGTTTCTGGAAAAAGTAGTTCCTCGTTTTGACCATCAGTGCTTTATTCCTCCTGCCCGTACATTCCTTCCATTTGTACCAATTCTAAATGTGTTCCAATCGGATTAATGTCATAAATGGATAACCAATCCCACATTAAGAGGACATTCTGAGCTTAAATTGAATCTCCAGTTTATGTTTTTGTTCTCCTGAGTAGACTGGCATGGTCGCCATTTCATTGTGATGTCCGATTTCTCCTTTGAATCAGGCCTTGTTTTAAAAATGTACATTTTAAGTCTTTAACTTTTTAAATCCTCAACAATTTAATTTATCCATCAAACAGAAAACACTTAGGTGTGAAACATTGACACCAAAAAGTTACACAATGTGTGTTTAACTGGTTCATCAATCATTTTCTGTTCACACATCATGTTTAGGTATAATTGCTGATCACACACTATCAAATTCTATATACATTCCTTTTTTAACACCATTTTGTGGATTAAATTCTGTCTTGTTGTAAACGTATTGTGTACAAAACATGATTTTTATGTACAAATGAAGATAAATGGACATGAGCGTGCACTGTGTTCACTGTAAGACTCAATATTTGTCTTAGCCGTTTATGGAAGAACTTTGTGTGAAATTCAGCACACAGATTCTCGTGTCAGGGATCGAACACATTTATATTCCTATCTTCTCATTTCAATACATTTTTGCTTTTTTTGCGTATTTTTTATAATTTTTAAGGCATTTTATACTTTTATTCGAGTCCTTAGTAGAAAGATTGAAATTGACATGCTACACAGGTCCCATGTGACAGTGAGACGATCTACGTCAGATGGACTCACTCAGTATGTTGAGAAATCACTTCCTCATAGATGGTTTTCTGTCGTTCCTGAAGAGTTGCTATGAATGATAAATATTTAATGACTTAATTAATTTAAACTTAAAAAGCCATTTTGATCAATTCAAATATTATGGCCTAGGTCTTAAATATCTTAAAGTATGTCCTAATTTCTTAATGCTCATTAAATGCTTCTTACGTTGCACTTTAAAATAATTTTCTCCTTTTTTTCTGGAGAAAAAAAACAAACTGATGTTTGCTTTAATAAAACTCAACTGATATCTCAGTCTTTGCTGTGGGAAGGATTATAGATACATACTGTCTCTGTCTATAGTTTGAGGGATAACATATTAGTGGTAATTCTGTACTAGGCTACTTCACCTTATCTCCAGTTATAGGGAAGTCTAGATATATCTGGGACTATGATATTCCTTCATATCTGTCGTACTTGAAACCTGCAGAAACCCATTTATTCCATTCTCACTTTTACTTCACATCCAAAACCTTGTTGTTTCTAAAGCATATTTATAATTTTTAACTTTCACACTCAGGCTGACCAGGATTAAAGTGAGTGTTGCTGTAGAAATATTTTAGATTTTAACCCCCGGACCTATCTCCCCACAGTCTCGCCAACAGATTGCTGCTTTTCTCATGGCGCCTGTATAGAAAAAAATAAGTTCCATTGTTTATACATTCCTTGAAAAATCAAGTCTAATCAAGTGTCGTCTCTGCCAGATTGGAATAAGAGTATCTCCAAATTGTGTAAACCACCAATCTCAAGCTTGTGGACATTTCAGACGATAGCGTTTCAGCTCCTCGGAGCATTGTTGTCTGTTAAAGTTGTGGAAAGAGCCGAGATAGAAGCTGCACATCCAGCATCCGAGTTATGAGCCATGTTTTCCTTCAAAACCAGAACCTCACCAGCATGAGAGTGCAGTGTGCAGCTCCCCAGCCCTGCAGGCGTTTGGGTAGCACCTCACGTGTCTTGATGCAAGCAGCAGGGACTTTAAAATCAGTTTTAAAATATCAGTCGGAAGAGCAAAACATCTCTGAGCTGCCGTAACCTCGTGTCCCAGAACATCCACAGTGTGACTTCTGATTAGATTCCCTCTTCTTTCCAGGGTCATCAATCTTGCAACCTGTATGGATTCTGCAGTCCACGATATCCTTACTGCTCTGAGATGCTCTGTGAACTGCTCAGGGAACGTGGTTTAGAAAACTGCACACGTCCATAAAATAGGATCTGCCTCCCTCATCCCCTTAGATTCTCTCAAAACATGTCCTCGTTTTTACATCCTAATAAATTACTGAACACTTTATTATTCAAAATTTCTTTATTACAATGTCCAAGAATACGAAAGTGATATCAGATGGAAATCTGTGAGACTGATGAAGTGTCTCCTCTGCTTCACTTTCTCCTTCTTGTGTTCAGGTTTTAAAAAATCTGTTTTTTTACTGAGAAGAGGAAAATCTTTCTTTTTAGTCTTTGCTGCTTTAAAAAGAAAAAAAACGACAAAAAAGAAGTAAGAAACAACTGTAAAGGGTTTTACCTTTTTACATCGGACACTTTTCATACATCTCACCTTTATCAGGATTCTTAATTCAATAATTTATATTCATAATAGTGTTATGTCTATCTCTCAATCCATTTTTTCACTTTATCTGGTAAACACATCTTTCACTCTAAACAATAAGTCATATTTCCCCTCCCATATGTGTGTACTACTGTATTTTTGAACCATTGTCCATGTGGGTGTTTGTATCAAACCAGTTTCTGGAAGTGATGTCTTCCAGATGTGAGTGAAAGTTTGTTACTCATCTTCCTCCAGGACAACACTAGTTGTATTGCCCAGGTTTTAAATGCAACACCTCTTAGGGATTGTATGTCTGTGCACCTCGCTCAGCACTGAGTTCACTCATATCTAAATTCAAAATTCAACAATTTGATAATACCAGAAGAACAATTCGTTATTTCAATTCAATTAGCAACCACAATTGGACATCAACACGCCACTGACTAGTGGACAAATCAACAACAATCAACAATCATGTAGTAGCCTGATAACATAAGGAATTAAGGACTTAGAATACAGGATTATTTTACCAGATGGCAAAATAAGTAATATTGCATATAATGTTCTCTCAGACCAAAAGCGTCAAGCGTCCGCAACAAGTGATTTCTTTGGTGTCCCTGTTTGGCCATGTGAGCAGAGTTTGCCTTATGGGTCAAACACTGCTTTATATGTCTTTATGATTTGCACCTCTTTACTGTGTATAATGCGCATTTGCTTTGCACTTCCTGAAAACCAGAAGATATGAGGGTGATTTGCATCTTTCAGGCCACATTGGCACATTAATGAGTCAAGCATACTTGCTTTTTTAATTTAAAAAAAATTTAACATTTGTGCATTTAACATTTTCAGCCGCTGTTGTCATTGAAACAAAGTACAGTGTAATACACGCCTTATATCGGTCAGGACTTCAGTGCCAGGGGAGAATAAGTAATGACAAAACAAAAGATGGAAGGGAAAGAAATGACACTGAAAATTCCCAATAGTGAGAATAACTTAAGTGGTTACAGATTTTTTCCTGAAGATGGATGTCGTATTCGGCCTAATTTCAATTATGTCAGTAGAACTCTGCATCATTTTTCAGTTTTAAAAATTCAGTTACGGGGGCCCATCTTTCCAAAAATACATCAGTCTTTAAATGCTTGAGATGTGTGTTTTTCTCAGCATCCACCATCAGATTTGTCAAAGAGCGATTAATAATTCGGTGAGGCCTAGACCATAAAAGACAAACCAGGGGGTTGCAGCACACAGCAGACGATGGCTCTGGATGAGGAGGAAAGACACCAACTGGTCCCTAAGATGCAGGGGACACACACCCAGGTCTGATCAGCCTGCGGTGGACCAACCTGAGAAGAGGGTGAACCACCCGATTAAACAAAGTAACACACCTGATCATATGTCCCTAACATCTGCTGGTGGGCGCTAATGTCTCCCGGTGGTCGGCAACTAAAGATCAAGCGGCTGTGGCTGAGGGCGTAGAGAGGTCGTCCTTTAACCACAAGGTCGGCGGCTTGAATCCCAGCCCATGCCAAAGTGTCCTTAGACAAGACGCTAAACCCTGAATGTCCCCTAATAGATGATGAATGCACCAATTGGACGACGCTTTGGATAAAACTAGTGCAGAAGATAACAAGGGATTATCACCATTTTGTCCTATGCTTTAAAACATGCAGTCATTTATTCTCTCCTGCCCCTGCTGTGTCGTGGGGGGGGCAGCGCTTTGAGCCCAGATGAAGTTATCATCCTCCTTCCAAGCAACAAATAATATGCACCATACATTTCTTTATTTTTGCCAGGTTTATGTCTGGGAACACTCGCATGATAAAAAGCAGCGGGTCCAAACACATGCTTGTTGTTTTTTAAAGAGGAAAAATCCTCCTGCACGCGTACCTTGATGGACCCTCCTCTGTGCTGTCCTCCTCTCTCTCCAGTGAGGCTGTGCAGGAGCTGTAAAAAGGTTTCCATGCAACAAAACACTCTTTCTGTTTTCTACTGCCTCCGCCATAGACAGTCCGTGCTCTCCACTCTCTCTGTCACTGCCTCTGTTACACATTACCGCCACAGTGATGCTCCCTGAAGTCTCAATACTGATAACGTGTGATTTACTGCCAGAGGGAGGCCTGCCCCCGGCCCGCGGATGGATAAACGCTGGTATGCGCAGGCACTTGCGGAGCGAGCGAGTTATCCCACCTGACAAAATCAGGCCAGGCTGTTGCTCACGGCTATCAACGCCTCACGTACACAAGTGTGTGTGTGTGTGGGGGGGGGGGGGGAATTTCAAAGCGCTCATTGAAGTGAGAGCCAGAATTAGGAGCACATCTGTCTCCCAGGGCCGTGGGATTTGGAGGATCTGGCGCCATTTCTGGTTCCTGACTGTGCTTCACGGGCCTTTTGAATCCGCCGTGGCTTTACCGTGGCTCCGCTTTGCAAGGACCTTGGATAGTCGAGCGCAATCACTCAACTCTCGTCGTCAAGTGTAATCCTGGTTGAACTTCTCTTGACAAGGCTGCAGTTATGACAGCAGACCAGAAAATCATACAGTAGACTCTTTCTTTATATGTCCAACAATGATGATGTAGTTAAGGTGACATTCCTGGTCTCTTCGGAAACAAAAAAATCGCAGATTTCTTTAACCTAAACGTTGGAGCGGCACGCAGCTTTTTCTTTTTGGACTTGTCTAACGCAGGTGTAGCCAATAACAGTCTCTCCGGCTGCACGCCTTTGCAAAAAGTGTCTGCCGGGAGAAGGTCCTGATGTATTGCACTGAACCCTTTTTCTATTTCAGCTTCCAAAGGGAAACATGAAAGAAAACCACTGTTTTAACCCTTTTCCTTTTTTTCTTCTCTCCGGCCGTAAATGTTTGCCAGAAACATGACTCCAGGCGAATGCTGATGTTGCTCTGTAATATGACACATTAGTCATCGGAGCTTTACCGGGCGATAAAACGTCGAGATGTTAAGATCCTGCTTGACGTCCTGCCTATACTCAACCAAAACGTCAGTCAGTGCAGCTGAGCTACGACAGCAGTGTTTTCTTTAATATCTTTAAAGTGTAGTCGGCTAACTGCAACAGAGTGGGTCTGTCGCTGTTCAGCGTTCGAGTCCCAAGTCAACTCATTCCTGTTGTAATGGTCTGTGACAAAGAAAGAGAAAATAGCCAGAACCAAGCCAAGGGAGACACTGATCTGATTGGCCCCTGAAATACCCTCCCCTTTCCTGTTAATTAAAAAAATAAATAAACAAATCACTTACAAACAATAAATATGACAATGTGTTAAGAATTTTTACTTTCTAATCTTTGTTTAAATAAACAATGTGCTTGAACAAGGAACAATTTCCCGCCCCCTCCCCTGTATATTGTGGCCCTTTTGTGGCCTTGATTTAGAAAAATAGACGATCAACCACTGTAAAGTAATACATAGAGAGAAAACAGCATCAGCAGACAAAGTATACTTGATATATTATATAATATTGTAATGAGATAATATTTTTAATATAATATTTACATCTTCAGATTTTTAAATATCTTGTGACCCAGAACACAATGCAATCATCCATAACCTGATACAGGAATTATAATCATTGGTAAACAGAGTAACTTGTGGTCCCTCTCTTTGAGGGAAGGATAAGGTAGATGCTTATGACCATTGATTTGTTATTTAGGAGGAGGAGGGAGAGGGAATCCAAAATGGAGCAGGCTTTCTCTCCTTCCTCCAGTTTGTCTATGACTCATGTGTCTGGAAGTTCATTCTTCCAGCATCTCCTGTATGATTTATAGTATGTTTAAGGGGCTTGGCAGAAGATGGAGTTTTATCACATAACTTGTGGCTTCGCAATGATCCTGAGGGACAGAATCCCCCAAACTGTGCAATCTGTCATTATTGGTTCATTTGTACTTTTCCGTTTCTTCTCTCTGCTTGTTTCGAAGATAAGCATTCACTCGCGCACACACACACACACGCACGCACACACACACACGCACGCACACACACACACACACACACACAGACACACACACACACACACACACACACACAGGATTGGGCCCAGCACAGAGACACACACACACACACACACACACACACAGGACTGGTCCCAGCACAGATCAGTGCACACATCTGTGTGTGCAATTATGACTGGGAATTTCCTTAATTAGTGAAACATCGCATTTCTTCGTTGATTTGTGCAGCAGAGGTAAAGTCTAACAGACCCTACGGTCACACGGTCCCAATGTAGCATTTTGGTGCGCTGACAGTTTCAGGCGGTCAGGTTATATCGAGGTCATCGGAGTGCACTTGGCTCCTCTGTGTGGTTTGCAGTGACACGAGACACCGGAGACATGCACAGAGCGTCTCCCAGGCAAAGGGCCATGCTGCATCTGCCGCAGGTATCAGCCTGCCAGTCTTCCTGCAGGCTGGTCAGATGACCTCACATAACTCCTGGGTTGAGGTCACCAAACAGACCCTGGATCAGTCACACAGAATCTGAAACCTATTTGCCACAAGCAACTAATCACCCCTCTGATTTACAGTGGAACAAATACACGACCCGCTGCCAAGATGCTTTTTGGAAATCCCGGCCAGGCTCATATTTGTGTATTACAACTGAACTTCACAAAAAGTTAACCAGCAAAAGCTGTGCGAGGCTGGAGAACAAAGCCAGACACCAGCACACCAACTGATTGAACAGATGTGTGTCGGACAGGATGCAACCGCACCTCCGACTGACAGGACAGAGCAGGACAGCACGGAGATAAGTGTTTGCAAACATGCGACATGCGTCTTCGACAAAACTATAAATCTTCACAATTGAATTCAAGTAAGGAAATGGGGATTTCACCCTCTGCCACAAACTGTTGTCATTACGTTGATGCATTCATTAAAAATACTTATTTTTGTCAAATGTCAGTGTTCCTGTTCCAGTCACAAATTGGATGCAGAGCTCATTTATTGCAGCCCTGCTTTAAATTCTCCACAGATTGATGTGCGATAACGATTGGTTCGGTATTTTAGATAATTATTCCACCCCCCAGACAAATATGGCCATGAAACTATGACCGCTGGAGAGATTCAGAACAGACTTCTGTCACAACGCATTATGATAACTAGCCGAGGATTTGGGCTGCGTGTTTGTGGGGGCGGATACAGAGTGAAGCTCACATTTGCTCAGCACGTATACAGTAGTACTGTGTGCGTTTGCCTGTGTGTGTTCTCTGTGTGTGTGTGTGGGTGTGTGGGTGTATGTGTGTGTGTGTGTGTATGTGTGTGAGAGAGACCCCTGAAGTGATCTGCCCCCTCAAATGACTCCAGCATGTGTGTGGATGGAGGCATGCAGGACGTCTGTTGCAACAATCTAAACAAACCCGTGATGATCGAGGTGGAACATCAGTGTAAATCAGTCAGGTGCAGTGGAAGGAGGATCTTGCCATCTTCAGCACCACCTGTGGTGCACAGCCAGGAGAGATATTACAAATGTGTGTGTGCGTCTTTGGAGATATCAGCCAGAACTTTTTAACTATTTCATTTCTAACACACCGCTGACTGTTAAACCTTCAAGAACTTAATAGGGAACATCCAATACAGGCTGCAGTATAGGCTATAAATCCAGCTCCCCCATGTTAATGGTGCGCTTACCACATCTCTGTAGACCTCTCCTCAACTCTGAACATCCGAGGCCCAGTCCCACCCTCAAGGCTCCAGTCAGTCCCTGAGGCCTCAGGGCTTTCCCATTGTCAAATCATAGAGTGCGTGAGGGCTCCCTCGCAGCTTTTATGAGCCTTTTATGCTCTTTTTCTATTTCCATTCGTGCAGACTTTGCCAAAAGGGAATTACCCACAGTTCATAGCGTGATGTAGACTGGACCCAATCCATTGACAGCACGGTACGCAAGTACTAGTGTTTTGAAACGGATGCAGGCAGTCACTGGTATATACTAAATTGATAAACAAGCATGGAAGGAGCTCAAGTTTCTGTAGTTCCTGGTCTAATCAATTTAAAATGTTTGCAAAAAGAACCTTTTTTAAAATAGCCTCTCTTCTACTCTGTAAGAAGAGCCTGGTGGAACACAGTGATATCAGGATGTCGGTCTCTCAAGCCCATTGTTTAAGAAGAAAATGAACCATGTAAAATAAAAGAGGCAAACTTGCCAAATTAAAGTAGAAAGTTTGATGTGGTCAAGTAACGTAATATAGCTCGGGGTGCCATCCCAATCCTATTCCATTTCGAGCACGTGCTGCCTCCCACACACAATCAGTTACCAACTGATGGCAGTAAAGTCTGTCAGCTTTTGTGTTGCACTGTGGGTAATGTAGACACCAGGTTTTGATAAGGCAAAAAAAGAAAACATCTGTCGTGCAAACTTAACAAGCAGTTACTTAAGCTGCTTTCAGACATGCACTGAACTCATTAACTTTTTTTGTTGCTCTGTTTTGGTCTGCACCAACTTCTGCTAAATGTTCATCTGGTTTTCCTCTGAAGAAAAAAAAAAAGCCTTAGGATCAGTGAGCATGAGCCAGTAACAATGTTCAGTTGGAAGCTTGAAAACCAAAACAATGAGGTGAAAGTCAATAAGACCCCAATAAAACCATTTAAGTGGAAAAGCAGATTCTGGTTTGTCACTATGAATGATTTATTTCCCATTGCAGTCATTTGATCCAATGTTGTTATAAAGAATGTGAATTACACCTGATTTAAGAATAGGAAACAGACTAATTTTACATTAGTTAGAATTTCCTCTGTAATGAGACAAATATGGGCCCCGGAGATCCCCCTCATAATTTCATCTGAAAAGCAGTCACGCAACATTTCAGTAAATCCCTTCACATCATTCGCCACCAGACCTTAGGGATCAGCGCAAATACATAACTCTGCGTCTTCAAAGGCATCAGTGATTGAAAAAGTCTCAGTGAGGAAGTACAATGGAAGTGTTAGGTCCCCTTTATTTCCTGCAAAGACCCAACCACACACCAGTGCCAAATGAGAACAAATCCAGCTGAAGATAAAGTGTCTTTCCAGTATTTTTCTTTTTCTCCCTAGGAGCTTTCATCTGAGCAGAACACTTAACCACTCAAAAACATCAAACCCCTGGGCCCAGGCGCTGGATGGCTACACATCCCAGTGATTCACCGCGGCTATTTTCATCAGTAATTAGGAAAATGAGTTCAGATAAATGCACGTCTCTTAAAGGGTACTTATTGATCCCCTTTTCTCATGAAGCCCCGTAATGTCTACATATTTGACTGTAACTAGAATCTTTCACGAATTCCCTCTGAGATCATTATCTTATCACATAATACTCCTCACGCTATTTACAAAACTATGTGGCATTGCCATAGTAGGCCATTCTCATCACTGGGTCATTTTAATCATGCATTTTTCTTTCAGGGGGAATGGTTTTGGTTCCACAGATGAATTACCTCAAATGTGCAGCTCCGGCTTTTTTTTCCTTTTCGGTGCAACTGCATTTGATTTGTATTGACTGGAGTCCAATAGCTGTTGAGAGGAATTTAACCCTTTGTGTGGTGTTGGTTGGTTGGTTTGATTTGTAAAACTGAGAGCACAGATTTACACATGGCTCTCTGGGAGCTCGGCTCATTTCGAACGTCCGTCTGAGCAGAGAATCTTTTTGCCTTATTTATTGATGGATTGTGAAAATGCTGTGTTTGTTGTGTTCCACCCTGAATTTGCAGCTGGGTGAGATTGTGAGAAATGT
The DNA here is from genome assembly GCF_949316205.1 of Platichthys flesus. Lineage (NCBI taxonomy): Eukaryota > Metazoa > Chordata > Actinopteri > Pleuronectiformes > Pleuronectidae > Platichthys > Platichthys flesus. Next base: position 7,683,918 of record NC_084949.1, read on the forward strand.
TTTGAAATAACATTGAGCCGGTTCCTGCGCGACTACAACATTTGAAGAGTGTGGGAATAGCAGGAGTAGGCAGGGTCAACAGCGCTATGATGCAACGTGTGTGTGTGTGTGTGTTTGTGCGTGCATGCGTGGCGGGTTGTCATCGACCAAGCAGTCAAATGAACACACAATTACTTAAAAATGGGATTGTCATTGTATTTGGCATAAGATGCTAAAAATACAAATCAATGGAAAAATAAGCAAATTAAGTCGATAGTTGGGAACATGGAAGAGGTCAAACCAACAGAGCCCCACTTAGGAATCCTGCTAAGAAAGCGAGACATACAGTAAACTGAGTGACCTAACAAAATGGTTTGAGCAGACGTGTACACTGACAGCTCAAACCATTTGAACCAGAATGGCCCAATAGTCCCCTTATGAAGCTTTCACTTCGATCTCTGCCAAATTATACACATCGATAAATATCAGTATATATCAGTACTCTAGACATGTCTGACTTCTTTCATCAAGATCCATGAGTTATTCTCTGAGAAAGGTTGAAAAACAACCTATTTCACAATGTTAAAGGAAATGATATAACAAATCCGGTAACCACCGGATCCTTGCCAAAATGTATTGGGTTCTCTCTTGGCCCATGTCCCTGCCCTTCACCAAGGTTTGTGGAAATCCATCAAGTAATTTTTGCATAATCCTGCACAAAAACTAACCAACTCATAAACAAACTTCTGGAGTGGGGTGAAAACATGACTAACAAAATCCAACAAAAACAACAAAACAACTGGTTTTGCTTTAAGCAACACAATCTGAGTGCAAGGAAAACTAAACTGTGACAATGATGTGCCAGAGTGTGAAACCATAAACTTATCTTTTGAATTTTAATGTTGCGAGCTGTGATACAGGATGAGCATTACCATATTTCTTTCAGCTGTGGCTGCAGGACACAGCTTCTGTCCCTTAACCATAACCTTAGCCTTAGCCTTAACCTTAACCCTTACATTACATTTCATTTAGCTGAAGCTTTTATCCAAAGCGACTTACATAAGTGCATTCAACCATAAGGGTATAGACCCAGATCAACAAGAATCAAGAAAGTACAATTTCTTCCAAAAAAGTACTACAATGTGCTATAAGTAAGTGCCATCTAAGTGCTAGTGAATTGTTACTGGACTCGATCTGTTCACAGCACGGTAAGCAATGTTTTGAAACGGATGCGGGCAGCCACTGGTAGCCAGTGAAGGGAGCGGAGAAGCTCAAACTTAGCCTCAAACATTTCTTCACATTATTGATGGATTGATTTATTATTTATTTAAGCCTTGGAAAACAAATTGAGGAATAAGACCCTCATTTACAATGGTGCCGAGGGTACAATGAACAGTTAATACATTGAGAAAATAAATAAATAAATAAGAATGAAATAAATATGCATATATACATACAGCAACACATGGGAAAAGGTCACAAACAATCAACCCTGACGATTCAATAACATACTATAAAACAATATGGTTAAGCCTAACCCAACTAACAGTTACAATCACTGCAGGCGAAGCCAGCCGTACATGAAACTAGACTCGAGAATTTAAAGTTTTTTTGACCTCATTCCAGATGAAGGGTGCCTTATAACAGAACACTGTCTTCCCCAAGTTAGTGTTAACACAAAGCAGATATAATGAAAGCCTGCTCTGGGAGCGGGTATTGAGGTTATTACAATTCCAGCTGATGAGAGAGGAGAGATATAATGGCAGTAGCCCAATGATTGTTTTGTAAATATAGATCTTCCAATGACCAGCCCTTTTTTTGGCCAGGGACTTGTTTTTCTTCCCTTTATGGACAAGTCGCCACAACATTAGTTATACATGTAATAACTGGACCACACACTTCGCTTACACAATGGCACGCACAGAAAATAAGCCAAAGCCCAATAATCTCAACATGAAAAACAGGATAATAATTTGTGTCCCCACTAATTGCCCAACTTCATTAAAACCATGTCAGCAATTTAAATTTGTGATGGTGAATTCTCAAGTTGAAACATTTCGATGTGGAAGCAAAACTGAATTTCTTTACAGAGCTGCGTTGCAACCAGGGGCGTTTCTAGGATTGAAAGAAAGGGGGGGCTTAGCCCCTAAGGATGCTGAATGTTTGCGCGCGTAGCGCGCGCCAAATTTATTTTTTCAGGGCTAATTTGGGGCTGCGGATATCCATTGTTTCAGACAGTTCATTGATTGGTTCAATCAGAAAGAGTGTGATTTTTCCCTGTATCTTTCCTTGCATTCATTCAGTATAAGATGACAGAAGAGACAGAATTTCAGGGTCATTGTGAAATTTGACAACACAAAAATTAACTTTTCTCAAATAGAGAGAAATTATTTTTCCTGCTTGTAAAGGAAAGACGGATATACTAATTTTCAATATCCGCGTCACTCCCAAATCCTAATTCTTAAAGGGACCACACACAATGGATGGAGAATGGACCTGCCAGCGTCACTTCTGAGTTGTTTATTTGTTGTATTATGAGCAGAAGGCACTGATAATATTGTTTTAAATACTAGAGATAGATATTAATGCAAAGAATAGAGAGCTGTTGATAGTTATTTCTTACATTTCAAATTTGCTCGTTCACACTCTTGCTCACTGGAGACATTTACTAACAAAATAGCTAGCTAGCTAGCTAAGTGTTAACATAGCTCATTACAATATTCCCTTTCATTTGCAGACTCCCCAAGGTCCTAGTGCCCGGTCTTTTATTGTTAAGTATGATGAGAGGCTATTGGATTGTAATTTGAAGGGGAGAAAACATACAAACCAGAAACACACTCACATATGTAGCATGTTAGAGTTATAAATAACTTGTCCATGTGTAAAACAATAGTTAAATTTTTTTTTAAATTAAAAAAAAAAAAAAAATCACAATAATTATTTGGGGGGGCTGAGGAACATTTTAGGGGGGCTTCAGCCCCCCTAAAACAGGCCTAACAACGCCCCTGGTTGCAACCCCAGATCATATGGTTGCGTTTCTGTGTTTTGTAACATGAATCTTTTACCAACACACAGAGTTCCCAGTGAAGTTGTTTGAACTACACGTTATTTCTTGTCCATATGGAGTGTGTTGATGTTGACGTTTTTACGGTGCAAAGACAAGAATTAAATTGGAGGCCAGGGGCAGCGCCAGGCCTGTTCACCAGTCCATCACGGGGATAGTAATCATGAACACAATATGAGTCACATTCATATTCACTCATGGGAAATAAAAAGAGATGATGTGACGGGGCATCACATTTCTTCTCTCAGGAAATAGGTATTTGGCCACAAAAGAAACTAATATTCAGGCCCCGGCTGTCACTCCTGTTAATAGCTGTACTAAGTGTGAACTTGACTATATAAACATACAGTACATGTTGACATTTTGGGGGTTGCCGAAAACCCGGCAGCTTTGACACAATAAATATCCTCTATTGCATTTTCCAGGCCTCCGTCTGCCTCCGAATCTGCCACCATTTCTTCATGGATTCCCTCCCACAACAGCTCGCCTCCACATTAACCACACAGTGTGAATGGGCCCAGGGAGAGTTTCGGATGAATGAGCCGAGAGATCCTTGAAATTCGAAGTAAATCATCGAAGCCTCTGAAGTTCCACCAATTACGAGCAGTTCAATGAAAAGCTGTCGCTTCCTTCCCATCGCTGTATAACCTTACATGAACCATTTTTTAAAACTTGGTAGGATACTGTGACAGGGCCCAGACTGACACTGCAGCTCAGCTCATTACATCAACGCTTCCCGGGCTAAGTCCACTCCAGCTCCAGACCAATGTGGCTCCTGTAATGTGGAAGCAGTGAAGTATCTGGTGTAAGCCATGCAAAATAGATATTTCACTTCCAGTCCCAAAGAACTTGAACTCTCTGGTTCTGTTAAGCAAGAGTTTTTTAAATTAGTGTCAGGGAAGATTAGCCCCAGTGTTTTGTTGACTCTGGCTTTCCTCCCTCAGATCTTACTGTTGAGTGTGCAGAAAACATATTTTCCTTAAAATACATGCATTTATTACTTTAATTATTTCTTTAGAGTTTAACGACTCCGTTTTAAGAAAAGTATTATTTTGTATTTTTGTATTTTTGTATAAATATGTGAGCACAAGCTGTGCTCACATATTTGATGGAGGTGCTAAAATCGAGAAAATTTCATAAAGCATTTTCAAACACCAAATAGGTAAATATTTTGTGATTTATATGTTGCCTAGCTGCAAATTCTGTATAATTTTTGTTGACAAAAAAAAACATTCAGAGCTACAGGAACACACAATGTCATTAAGCATTAGAAGTCAAGAGATCTGACTCACAGTTAAACTAAATAGAGAGAAATCCCTATAATGTTAGTCCTGCATAAAAGGCACTGTCAGCCAGAATCACAGATCGAGCATATGAAAATCATTCAGTCCATTATATTTAACCATGTCTCCGAAACTGGGGTTTCTGAGACCCCGAACTGAACTAATGATTCACGAGGACGTCAGGGCAGAGGGTTCAGAAATGAGAGAAAACACATGATGTATTAGGGAGATAAAAATGATTGTGACATTATTTTTCTCAAAGATTGTTCCTGTCATTTCTGGTAGTTATTAACCAACTGATGCTTGTTCAAGTGCTCATAGAGTTGGTTTTCATAAGTGATTTGATGGTATAAAAACACATCATGATTGACAGCGGAGACTGATGATTGGTCGAGCAGGGCCTCGCTACCCCGACTCCGTCCCCTGGTCGCTGCTGCTATTTCTGGATAGTGAGAGGAGGTGGAGACGTGTTGGCCATGCAGTCTATATGGAATGGAGAAATGGATGCCTGATCTCCTCCTTCTGTGAAATCACATGTTGTTACATTCAGACTTTTTGAGCAGGACACTTCCGTCTTTCAAAGCCTCCTGCAAACATGGAATGTTGTTGAGTATAACTCATACTTTTGAAAGTAGTCAAGTAAAATACTTAGATATAAAATAGAGCAATAATCAAATATGGCCAACAAATGTAAAACCCTGCTGGCGTGTTGTTTTCCAGGTGTATCTCAGGCTCGGCCAGGGATGTATGTGACTAATATCTGCGTTGACCCTCAGCATGTTTTCTTCCTACGTTTATTGTGTAGATTAAGATCCACAGGGCTATTTTGGAGACTGTGTAGTCTCTACCTGTGGCTGATTCAAACTGAGTCTGCCTCTGCAACAGTGAACTCCACACAATGACTCAACTAAGCCATGCAATCAAGTTCCAGGAAAGCCGTACAGTACGGTACAATGGGTTTGTGATTGTTAGCAGACACTTTGGTATGGATCATCTGAAGCAGAGCAACATACAGCCGCTCCAGTGGATGAACAGTGAGTCAGCCTTAATCAGTGTTTAAAAAGTCCATACACATATGGTGGTTTGAGGTAAAGACCAAGTCTGATATTAAATTTGGTCCGTAATGTTTAACTTGGCAAATGGAAACCCTATTATTTTCTGCAATTATTCAAGATCAACACTTCATTTATCAAGTCAAATACTGCAAACTATAAAGCCTTGTCAGCAACAGTAATCCCATATTCTGTGTAGAGTACCCTTCACACAGCACTGTTTATTCATTCCATATCAGTCATCTGAGTTAAAGGGAACTTTTTCGGAAAAGTAAAAACCTTGTGACATTTTTGTATGTCTCACATCATTTGCAGAGCAGAGGGGAGAAATTACACATTTTGGAGTTTGAACATAGCATTCAGTGACTCTTGGTTGTGTCACATAAACACATGACTCCTTCACAGCGCCGTGATGCCGCGCAGGGCCGCACAAGCTTCCAAATATGGAGCCATTAATATTAGGGAGCGACCAAAATCTCTGAAAGCTTGCTGTGTAATTTTATTTTTGCGGTGTTTACACTGATGCCTCGCTCTGCTGTACATAGATGCATCGTCCTGATTCCGCTGAGGGAGAAGCAGAGTTTGGCTGTTGAGCAGACGTTGACTCATGTTGTTTCATAACAGATTGTTCCCTCTTCTCTCCGATTTGTTTCGCCTTGTTTCTCCTCACCTCCTCCTCAGCAGGGGTTCCTTCACAAAGAGACAGTTTGATCCAGCCTGTGAAACTATTTATGAATATTATAAAAAAGCAGATCTGAAATCAAATTAAATAACGTGTCCTTCAGGGTGGTCCCTCTTGGCTGTATGTCTGTCAGATCACGGTCAGGGTGAATGAAACACACGTGGTTGGTTAAGTATCATCTCTGCCCAGCATCCTGCTGACAGTCACAAGGAGCAGATGCAGAATTCGGTGCTTTCGAAGAGAAACGGACAAACCATCACCTAGTTTGCAGGGTTGAAATATGAGCTATGAAAAAGATTAATCTCCAGCCTCATTTCAACTGGAAACATGCAGCTACACTGGATGAACTGTAAAGACAAAAGCTCTCGATAAAGTGAATGCTCTTTCCAGGAGTCAGTGTGCCCAACAAGCAGCTATCACATTGCTGCACGGGGACGGAGACAACGTTACGCAGGCGAGTTTTGTGGTGAGTGAGGTAACAGCTAAAAAGCCGAAACCTCACTCAGAGGGAGAATTAGTGAAGGAGCCTCGTTGCTGCTGTGGAGCTGCTGGAACCAGACAAAGTTCAATTGTTCCAAAGTGTCCGTTTGCCGCAGAGCAGATTATTGATATAGCACAGGAAAAACACTGAGGAAAAAAACGTGAAGGACACAGAGTTCGGACAAATCTGTGATGAAACAACAGCCAGCCGTTTTGGGGCGTAGGATCCATAAACTGTAGATATTTCTCAATTCAGGGGCTGCAGTCTTTGGAGGCTGCAATTGAAGGCCCATTGTGTCAAAGTGCCGTGACGAGACCGTCCAATTTCGAAGGCTCCTTCAAATGTGGCCTAACATCGGCACAAAACGAAGGCTCCCATGTGGATCCTGCTCGAGCCAACCCATCTCAGGAGTCATTGTGATTCAGTGACAAACCGTTCATCACAGAGGCACGTGCCAAGACCATCACACGTCAACTCAACCGAGCAGCAAACAGTGCTCATGTTACAAACATGTGTCCTGAGCCAGTAAACTTTCCCATTTTGTGCAACTGCAGGTCTGTTGCTAGGCGACAAGATGTTCCGTAGACCAGCGGTCACATTTCAGTTCGGCCTTGGCTGTGCCACTGATATGTAACCGCTTGTATAAAAAGTCGGATGACATCACAGCTCCTCTTAAGAGTAACCAAAGCGGATTGATTGCCCCCTGGAGGCTGACTGCAGAACAGGTCATAAACCCTCCTTCCTCCACGTTAGCAGGAGGGACATAGACAAGACCAAAAAGTCAGAATACATAAAGATAAGATGGTTTCTTAACCTAAATGTCCATTGTTCCGGTAAGTTTGGGTGATTTGACGAAATAAAAAAGGGATGAAACACCAGGATTGACAGCTTAGACTGACTCGTGATTGGTCCACTGCGCGTATAGGTGAGACCTCGCTACTGCGGCTCCATCTCCCAAATTTCTCTAGACTCTAAAAAATATGTAAGATGGCAGTGCTTGTATCACAGATACTTTGGGGGTTCATTTCTGGATAGTGGGTGGAAGTGAAGACATGTCATCCGTCTTTATTTACAGTCCAATGTGATGACTGCCGAGTTTGATGAGATATTTTGCTGTCTTTGTTTTGCATAAATTCAGACGCGTTTATAGCATCATCCTCATCGCCAGAGAAGCAACTCCAATATAATTGCATTAGAAATGTTAGCGTGATATTTGTGTTCAGAAGGAAGTTGTAAAACTGAAATGGATCTTAATTGGAAAAAGTTTCCCCCACCGCTGCTTTAATCCATTATTAAAGGCCCCTGAGATTACAGACGCCAATGACCTTTACGTGATGAATGTTGTTTACTTCCTGAGGTCAGAGCTCTATTGGCAGACCTGTTGGGGGAGCGTTATTGATGACGTGCTTCTGCGGCTGTTGGTAAAAAAACGGATCGATCCAATCAAATTCAAGGCAGGGGTTAGTGTTAAGTGTGCAAAAGGAATAACTAAATCAGACTACATACAAACAAATACATTTATCAACCAGTGGCACACACACACACACCCAAACTCACTACTCTGTCTGCTTCTCTGCTTCTCATCTGCTAACGTCTCATGAGATGCTTTTAGATGTCATGGAGATCAGCCAGCAGACTCCAACGCTCCCTTTCTGACTTTACCACACCAACCCAGTGACCCAGTGTCCTCTCCACCCACAGCACGCTACACCTATAAGTCAAGTCAATATATTAACACAGAGGTAGTTCTATTTAATTTCCTCAAGGTGGAAACTTTAAATGCCCCAACTAAGGGCTGCATGTGGATAGCGTTTTTTTGTTTCCTTAATTTTCCTGCCAAATTTCCCATAAAAATCATACAGCAACACACTGCACCTCTCAAACTGCAAAAACTAGAATATTTTTGTTCAATGATTTATAAAAACTGACCCACCCATACTACAGAAAAAAAGAGAGAAAATATGATCTGATATTGCGATATTTCAGATCTCCCGAGAACAGTTTAGGAACAGAGAGAGGGCAGCCAACACATTGGACACAACTCCTGAGATGAATGGACTCTCCTAACATCCATGAAACTGGATTTTTCAGCTTCACACCCATTGGATCAACCTTCCATGTAGTTTCATAACTGCTTTCACCTCCCAGCTTCTTTCTCCCTTTCATCCTCTCCACAGGGATCTGTGATTCATGGGCTCAGGCATTTCAGAAGCCCCAGGTTCAGAGCAGAAAGACGTGGTGTGGTGAAGAAATCACCGGGCTGTTACTGTTGAGATTACAAACGGCTGAAATTTCCCAGTCAGTAAGAACAAAGAGAGAAAACACTTCCCATCCCTGTTGCACCTGCTTAACACATTCATGTTGGCTGGGATATTTTCAGAAGGGGTTTGAAATCTCAATTTTATGATTCTAGAAGCCCTGCCTGCCTCAGTTTCTGAAACCACCCCCGTCAACCCTTTACATTCCAGCCTGGCTTATAGACAGTTTACAGTGAAATCTGTGTCATACTAGACAAAATATTTTCAACTTTAATTTATAGAGATTTCCTTGATTTCCCTGAGAATAATTCATGCATGTTTGGGCAGCTGATAGATATGAGTGTGTTCAGTTTGAACGCAGATCCAGATCCAGATCTAGTTCATTTCTATGTGGATTCATAAGGAGCCTGTTGAGCCTGGTGTACATCTTAGTACCATTCTAGTTTGGAAATGTGTCTGTACCCTTGAATAAAATTGTGGATTTCTTTGGGTTTGAACAATGGTAGAAACATGTTGGATAATGTGGTGTAGCCCTGTATAACAATCATTAGGATACAGTGCAGAAAGTTCATTATAAATAGACAAGTTCATATTATTAAAAAATAGTAGTTCAATTAAGGTTAAATACGGGATAAAACGTGATACATATAATATACACAGTTAATAAATAGATGTGTGGTCATTGGGCAGTAACAAAGTCACAGCCAATCCATCTAGAAAGGGGAGGGACATGAGGTGCAACGTGTGGGTTCAGCATGCTTTGAGCAGGTGAGAGGGAGAGAGAGATGGTCCGGAGTCCTGGAGGGAAAGTGTCGTGGTTTGGGAAACATTGGAGAGGTGTCTCGAGGTCGACTACTCGTTGTCCTGTTGTGTGCACTTCTATGTTGCCTGCCAAAGGTGAATATATTATGTATGCCTTCAATTGTATGCTGTAACTCCATGTTGTAGTGAAACAGACCGAATGTGAAATGTTATTAGCCACCCGCTAGCATAGCAACACGAGCCACCCGCTAGCATAGCAGCACGTGTTGAATAGCATAGCTTTAGCACTAATGTTGTTTCAATGCTAAAACGGGATAATCGTTAAGTCTGTATGATTTAGTGTGAAGATTTTATGGCTCAACATAGTATGTGTAATTAAAGGAGACGGACGTCTGTGAAGGGAGAGAAACTGAGATGGTTGCTGCTGGATGGACCCTGTTGTTTTCTTCTCTGGATTTGTGCCTGTGTTTGGATTGACTGTCATCATCATCATCATCACCCCTATCTGAGATTATCATTGCCCTGTTGCTCCTCGTTTTGGACTTGTGAGTATTTAACTGACATGAAATGCACGTGCTTTTATTTTATGCTCTGGATTGAGTGAAGTGGCCACCACAGTTTTCAGGTCTCACCGCACCCGAGCATCATCACAGGCCTGCAACTGAGCCTCAAGGTTATATTTTCTGGAGTGGGCCCACATATGATTTTCTGTTTGTAAATTTAAACTTGAATTGTTTTGTTTGATTCATAGACCTGGGTAAGGTACATTTTTATTTAACATTTTAGAAATTCAGGAACTGTTTACAGCATTTAAAGAAACCCTGTATTTTTTATTTTGTGCATTTATTTTATATGGAAAATAAACACCTGTTGACGGTTTAGATTTTTGTAAATACAGTTGTGGTGGTCGTCAATAGTAATTAGGGGGATTTAAACATTTTTTAGTGTTAATGAACTCAGGCCCAGGAGATCTGGGTTACATAAATGGAGGCACCGCTGGGATTTATTATTTTGTTTTATTAACGTAAGATAAATATTAGACAATCAAAAGTAACTGGACCCCACAACTTTAGAGTATATAATTAAAAGTAATTTAAAACAGAGAACAATAATGGCAGTCACAACAAGCAGTCCATCGCAATTTGAGTTAATTAACTGGTGCAAAGGAGAATCGGTAGATGTAAAACATGCCCTCCTTCTTTATGGAGTGCCTGAAGGTATTTCAAGGGAAGATATTGAAGAAACAGCAGGGACTATCAAAGCCTTAGGAAAAGTTAAAGTCAGAGGCAAAATGTTTCACCCTCAACAACTATCGCTGATGGTGTTATGCGAGTGTCGTGAAGAGGTAGACCCCTCTAAAATTCCCCCCGAGATAATGCCTATAAGTGGCGGAAGGGGTTGGAAAGCTGTCTACTACACAGAGCCTCAGCTTGATAACTTTGAAGAGAAGTTACTTACCTTTTTGCAGAGTGAAGGGAGAACCTTAGAGAACATCCAAGGTCTATGTTCCCCCACCAAAGAAGGTAACAGCAACCCTGAAGACATCATCCGTGCAGTCGGTGATGTTATGAGCAGAACGAACAAACAACCTGACAGCCACCCATACAGACGGCTGCGGACATTTTCTGGGGTCAGTCCCACCCCCACTGGAGAAGAGTCTTTAGACAACTGGCTGGAGCAAGCAAAACTCCTAGTAGAGGAAGGTGAGTGCTCAGACAAAGAAAAACGACGTCGGATATTGGAAAGTCTCAAAGGTCCCGCCTTTGAGATCATTCAAGCTGTGCGTCTGACTCAACCTGATGCTAGCCCCCATGAGTACATGGAGGCTATAGAGAGCATTTTTGGTATAGTAGAGTCCTCAGAAGAACTATATTTGTCGTTTAGAGCCCTCCACCAACAGCCTGGTGAGCGTCTGTCTGAGTTCCTACGAAGATTAGAGAGATCCCTTGTCAAAGTAGTAAAGGGAGGTGGTTTATCTGTTAGCGTTGCCAACAGCGCTCGATTAGAGCAGCTTATTAGAGGGTCCACCTCTGAGATCATGTTGCTTCAGTTGAAAATTAGGGAGCGGAGCAGTAATCCCCCTACATTCCTGAACCTGTTAAGAGAAGTGATGGAAGAGGAAGGTCGCCAGTCAGCCAGACAAAGCCAAATGGCACCCATGCGTCCTCAGCGTGTACGCACCATCCAAGCAGAAAAGGAAAAAGAATCGGAATCAGTTTCTCAGAGTGAACTGCGAGCTCAGATTCAAGAGTTGAGAACACAGTTAGAGGAAAGAAACAACCCATGGCCTCAGCCGCCATCTGATGATTCCTTTAAAGGTCCTACAGAGAAACCAAAACAGAAAAATGAGTCACAGAGTGAACTGCAATTACTGAGGAAACAAGTGACAGCACTAGAAAATAAAATGAGTGTAATGACAGTTAAGTACACATCAGACCCCCCACGAGAACACACACCACAGACTCATCGATACAAAGCAGCTCTAGGCCACAAACCTGCTCCTTTTAAAGTATCCTCTCCCAAAGACAATGATGAGTTTTTCTGTTATAGATGTGGAGAAAATGGCCACATAGCCACCAGATGTAATGCCCCTGAGAACCTCCAGAAAGTCATCAGAAAGCTCATACGCTTGGTGCGAGTTTCCCCTCTTCCCAACAAAGAGAACCCAAAGCCTGCAGCTGAAGAGCATTGTGTAGCTAGAACAAATAAGGTTGAAGTCCCAGAGAACAACACTGACTTACCTGAAGGTCTTGTAGGTCCATCGTTTATACACACCATCAAAGTTAATGATGTGGTCTGCGATGCTCTCATCGACAGTGGGTCTAATGTAACTATTATCTTTGAAAGCTGGTATAACAAACACTTACCAGGTATCCCGACAAAACCCCTCTCCTGCCTTGGACTTTGGGGCCTCGCTGACACAGAGTATCCTTACAAAGGGTATATTGTTGTTGAGATGGAGTTTACTGAGGAGATCACTGGTGTGTCGGGACGTGTAGAAGTGCTCGCCTTGATTTGCCCTGAGCCAAGAAACCAACAACAAACCCCTGTACTGGTTGGAACTAATGCATCCCTGTTCCGCCGCTTATGGGAGCTGGTGAAGACAAAAGGTGACAAGAACACTGTGTACTCCATGAGAATTCAGTCTGTGTACGCCCCTGTTAAAGCTCATGAACAGTTAGCCAAGAATGAAATCTTGGGACAGATAAAGTGGAAAGGACCCGGCTCACTTTCAATTGCTCCAGGTGCAAAGTACTATGCAACCTGCAAAGTAGAAAGACAGAGTGCCCCGTCAAATGACCTTGTGCTGATCGATGCACCCACTGCCCAGTTACTCCCTGCCGGTGTGCTGGTGCAGCCTGGTGTGCTCTCAGACACCGATGTAGACAGCAACAGTTTCACTGTGCTCATTCAGAACGAATCCAAAAAGACAACTTCAATCCCAGTGGGGACCATCATTGCTGAGATGTATGCTGTGGATACAGTTACCCCAATCCAGCCTTCCGACCTCACAGCTGAAACCGTAGACCCAAGTCTCTTTAACTTTGGGGACTCCTCCGTCCCTGAAGAGTGGAAGAGTCGGCTTCAGCAGAAGTTGGCTAAAAGGCGGAATGTTTTCTCGCTGCATGAGTGGGATGTTGGATTGGCTAAAAGGGTTGAACACCACATACGCCTGCATGATCCCAGACCCTTCAGGGAAAGGTCAAGGAGACTAGCCCCTACAGACATTGACGATGTGCGGCGGCACATACAACAACTGCTGGCCGCTGGCATTATCACCGAGTCCCGTAGCCCCTACGCCTCACCGATAGTCGTAGTACGCAAAAAGAATGGGAGTATAAGAATATGTATCGACTACAGGACACTTAACAACCGCACCACACCAGACCAATACACAATGCCACGCATTGACGACGCTTTGGATTCCTTATCAGGCAGCCAGTGGTTCTCAGTCCTAGATCTGCGTAGTGGCTACTACCAGATAGAGATGGCTCCGGAGGACAAAGAGAAGACGGCGTTCATTTGCCCTCTCGGATTCTATCAGTTTGAGCGCATGCCACAGGGAATCACAGGAGCGCCGGCGACGTTTCAGCGTTTAATGGAGAAAGCTGTTGGCGATATGCATTTTCTGGAAGCCCTTGTGTATTTAGATGACATTATCATCTTTGGAAAAACACTTGAAGAGCATGAGCAACGTCTCCTCAAGGTACTTGATAGACTAGAGGAGGTCGGATTGAAAGTTTCTATTGACAAATGTCAATTTTGTCAGCCTCGAGTTAAGTATGTGGGTCACATTGTTTCTGCTGACGGAATAGCTACTGATCCAGACAAATTGGAAGTAGTAAAACACTGGAAAGTGCCCACTCACCTGAAGCCTCTCAAGTCCTTCCTCGGATTTTGCAGTTATTATCGGAGGTTTATTGCAAACTATTCTGCCATTGTCCGTCCACTCTCTGAGCTCACCAAGGGTTATGCCCCCACTTGGAAAGACCCCAATTCCAAAAAGAGTGTTGACCCAAGCAAAGTCTGTTTCAAGCCATCAGAGCCATTTGGAGAACGGTGGACTCAAGCCTGCCAGGAGGCTTTTGAGCAGATCCGTGACTGTTTGATCAATGCCCCAGTATTGGCATTCGCTGACCCCACTAAGACTTATATCTTGCATGTGGACGCCAGTATGAATGGGCTAGGCGCTGTCCTGAACCAGGAATATCCTGAGGGCCTCAGGCCAGTAGCTTTTGCCAGTCGCAAGCTTAAAGATTCAGAGCACAACTATCCAGTCCATCAATTGGAATTTCTGGCATTAAAATGGGCTGTCGTGGACAAGTTTCACGATTACTTGTATGGAGCTAAATTTATTGTAAGAACTGACAACAACCCGTTAACATATGTGTTGACCTCTGCCAAACTCAGTGCAGTCGGACATCGTTGGCTCGCTGCCCTTGCCACCTACGATTTCACCATCCAGTATCGTCCTGGGAGGCACAATATCGATGCTGACTTATTGTCTCGACAATACACTCCAGAAGAGGTCAAAGAGTGGACTAGTGTCCCACCTGCTGGCATCAAAGCCCTCTGCAAGCGAGCCTGCATCAGAGAAGAGGCAGATGTGCCTGACAGATTGGTGGATCAGCTGGGAGCTCCCGCCACTGCAGTACCAGAAGCTTATGTGTTCCCAGTGAACTTTAGCATAAACACCCTTGATCAGCTGAGCCCGAAAGATATTCAGGCATCACAAGATATGGACTCAACGATTGGGCCGTTAAAGAAAGCATTCGAGAGCAATAAAGGGCTGACTCGTTCAAAAAGTGATTCGCCCGAGACTGTGTTGTTGCTACGTGAAAGCCGCAAGTTGGAATTAAAGGATGGATTACTCTACAGAGTAAAAGAAAAAATGTGTGGAAAACAGATCAAACAACTTGTCTTACCAGCAAGATACCGCCCAATGGTGTTAAGGTCTTTACATGATGAGTGTGGACACATGGGAGTGGAGCGCACTACCGAACTGATCAAAGACCGATTTTATTGGCCGCGGATGACAGCTGAGGTCGAGCAGTACATTCGAACCTGTGGAAGATGTATCTCTAGGAAGACACTCCCTCAGCATGCCTCGCCCTTGAACCAAATAACAAGTAATGGTCCCTTAGACTTAGTATGTATTGACTTTTTGCAGATAGAGCCGGACTCTAAAGGTGTTGCTAATGTGTTAGTAGTGACAGACAGTTATACACGTTATGCACAAGCATTCACTACGAAAGATCAAAAGGCTATCACTGTTGCAAGAGTATTGTGGGAGAAGTATTTTGTGCACTACGGCCTACCTGCACGGATACACTCGGATCAGGGCCGAGATTTTGAAAGTCGCCTGATCAAAGAGATCTTGTCCATGCTTGGGGTTCGGAAGTCAAGAACATCCCCCTACCACCCTCAAGGGGATGCACAACCAGAGAGGTTCAATCGAACGCTTTTAGCAATGCTCGGTACCCTGGACACTCTAAAGAAACAGTGTTGGAGTCAACATATCACCTACCTGGTACATGCGTACAACTGCACAAAGAACGATTCCACGGGATACTCACCGTATTATCTCATGTTTGGAAGGGAGGCAAGGTTACCCATTGACATCTGCTTTGGAATCTCACCAAATGGTGAAAGTGAAACCTCTTACCAACAGTACGTTGCCAGGATGAAGAAAGAGCTGCAAAACGCTTACCAGTTGGCATCTGATTCTGCTACAAAAAATCATCTGAAAAACAAAGCACGATATGACCAGCGTGTGAGAGACTTACCTTTAGAGAAAGGTGACAGAATCCTCATTCAGAATATGGGTCTAAAAGGAAAGCATAAACTCCAAGATCGATGGAAATCAACACCGTATGTTGTCCTGGAGAAGTTGCCTAACCTGCCAGTTTACAAGGTCAAACCAGAGCATGGTACAGGTGTAGTCAAAACTCTCCATCGAGACCACCTGTTGCCCATCGGTTACATGGTCAGGATGTTTAACCCCTCAGATGATACAAACTCTGTTCGGAGACCTGTAACAAGAGCTCAACTTACCCGGAAACGTCAAAGTACCAAGTCTACTGACAAAGTAGAAGAAAGTGACACAGAGTCGTCAAGCTCAGAGTTTGAAACTGTCCCCAATCCTCTAGATTTTGATGTGGTTGAGGTCAGGAGACAAATGGACATTGTGAATCACCTTGTGGAAAATGAAGAGAGTCAGAGTTTTGAAGAGAGTGAAAGCTCAGAAGAGGATGAAAATCCTGTGGTGGAACCAGAAAATCAACAACTCACAGAAACAGAGTATGAGGAACCCCATGAAGATGCTGCAACTCCTCTATCAGACTCTGATGTCCCAGACACAAATGATGAACCTGTGGAAGAACGACATTTAGAAGAGGGAGCGAGCTCGCCTCAGTTAAACAGAGCCAGAAGGGATAAAGCCGCTAAAACAGCAAGAAGTGAAAGTGAAAGGTCTTCTACAGTCCGGAAATCTCTGAGAAAACCAAAACCACCTATGAGATTGACCTATGAAAAACCTGGTTACCAGTCCTGTGAACCAGTTACCATCATGCACCATGGTATGGTTATTCAACTCAAGTTAAACCCTCCAGACCAAGGCAACGAACCAAGGAAAAAGTGCAAAACATCAAAAAGGTTCATGGAGTAGGAAGAGAAAAGAAATCACCCTTTCAAGTTAAAGAGGGACAAAAGGTGTGATGAGGACATCTACACATTCAGAAGAGGGAGGGTGTAGCCCTGTATAACAATCATTAGGATACAGTGCAGAAAGTTCATTATAAATAGACAAGTTCATATTATTAAAAAATAGTAGTTCAATTAAGGTTAAATACGGGATAAAACGTGATACATATAATATACACAGTTAATAAATAGATGTGTGGTCATTGGGCAGTAACAAAGTCACAGCCAATCCATCTAGAAAGGGGAGGGACATGAGGTGCAACGTGTGGGTTCAGCATGCTTTGAGCAGGTGAGAGGGAGAGAGAGATGGTCCGGAGTCCTGGAGGGAAAGTGTCGTGGTTTGGGAAACATTGGAGAGGTGTCTCGAGGTCGACTACTCGTTGTCCTGTTGTGTGCACTTCTATGTTGCCTGCCAAAGGTGAATATATTATGTATGCCTTCAATTGTATGCTGTAACTCCATGTTGTAGTGAAACAGACCGAATGTGAAATGTTATTAGCCACCCGCTAGCATAGCAACACGAGCCACCCGCTAGCATAGCAGCACGTGTTGAATAGCATAGCTTTAGCACTAATGTTGTTTCAATGCTAAAACGGGATAATCGTTAAGTCTGTATGATTTAGTGTGAAGATTTTATGGCTCAACATAGTATGTGTAATTAAAGGAGACGGACGTCTGTGAAGGGAGAGAAACTGAGATGGTTGCTGCTGGATGGACCCTGTTGTTTTCTTCTCTGGATTTGTGCCTGTGTTTGGATTGACTGTCATCATCATCATCATCACCCCTATCTGAGATTATCATTGCCCTGTTGCTCCTCGTTTTGGACTTGTGAGTATTTAACTGACATGAAATGCACGTGCTTTTATTTTATGCTCTGGATTGAGTGAAGTGGCCACCACAGTTTTCAGGTCTCACCGCACCCGAGCATCATCACAGGCCTGCAACTGAGCCTCAAGGTTATATTTTCTGGAGTGGGCCCACATATGATTTTCTGTTTGTAAATTTAAACTTGAATTGTTTTGTTTGATTCATAGACCTGGGTAAGGTACATTTTTATTTAACATTTTAGAAATTCAGGAACTGTTTACAGCATTTAAAGAAACCCTGTATTTTTTATTTTGTGCATTTATTTTATATGGAAAATAAACACCTGTTGACGGTTTAGATTTTTGTAAATACAGTTGTGGTGGTCGTCAATAGTAATTAGGGGGATTTAAACATTTTTTAGTGTTAATGAACTCAGGCCCAGGAGATCTGGGTTACAGTAAGTAATTACACAAGTAAAACCATTTTTTCCCATGAATTATCTCAACTTTGGTGCCCCGCCATATGCTAATTTGTCCCACCTCAGTTTCATAATGAACCAAACATTGTTTTACACTTGTCTAATAATAACATAAGAGATCTCGTCTCACTGTTATTTGGTTTGTGCAGCAATATTTGCAGAGCTGTTTGCTCTCACTGTCATGCGGCAACATGCTCACGCTACCATGAGCTACCGAGTGCTTGAGCTATGGTCAATAAAATGTTTACCATCCAAGGAGACAGTCAGATAGATTCACCTGCAGTTTATGGCATCAATGCAGTCACTGAATCTCTTGTGTGTGAAGGCCTATGTATGCTTCTCCGTTTTGACAGGCATGGACCGATAGGACCGCTTTCTTTGCCGTGGAACCTCCTCTCCGGGCTCCACGGAGAGCTTTTCGTGCAGCTCTGACTTTTCTAACTACACGTCGGCATAGCGGAGAGCCTACGAAAAGCCCTTGGCTGTGATTGGTCCCCTGATGTCTGCCAACGCGCTTCCGGACCTCAAACTTCCTGTTTCTTTCCCTATAGCACAATAAACCCAAAACACAACTACGACTCTAGGATTAATGTGACAAGTGTGTTAAGCCAGCGGAGTTGTCCGGCTGACGGTGACTGGTTAGAGCCCTGACGCTATGTGTGTACAGTCACAAACGGTTATAACGCCCTGTCATAATGCCGCTAACGGGCTAGCCACCATGCTAACTGCGGTGGTAGCAGCGCAAAAACCTGCTGTCACGACTTTAATTCCTCGGCTATCATGACACTGTTTCTCAAATACCGTCAGGTTAAAAGCAAACACTTGGTAGTATTTAGTATCGGGTATCACTGCTGACTGTGTGTGGAAGCTGGGGATGAAGCTAGCTGCCTCTGTGTAGCTTTAAGCTTTTGAATTAGAAACGCAGTTTGGAAACAAGACCAGGGAACCGCTGCGCTAAGAAACGATAACATAAGCATTATGACTCGCTGAGTGTCACTTTATTTCAAAAGACAAAAAACTGTCGCGTCCTCAACAGCATTTGTCTGTTAGTTGCCATCGTTCACTGTGTGTGAGGAGCCGGGAGAACGTAAATAAACCAGCGTGGACTTCTTCTACATACCTCATGAGGTAGGCTTCTCTAAGCTCTCTTCAGTTGCGCCAACTTCTGTTCTGGCGGTGAATTGTTTTCAGCACAAACCGCTAGTAGAACCATAAATGAAAAATAGTCCATTCGATGCGTCTGTCCGTCTGCGCGTAACGGACTCGGAGAAGCATACTTTAGCCTTTAGAGTGGCCTTCGTGAGCGTGAATATGCCACCCATTACTGCCATAGATTGAAGGAAATCTCTGGGAAACCCTGATATAACATAGGTCTATTCATATTTAGATATTTCAATGAAGACTTGATTATATTATATCTTTAAGAATTGATGTTGCCCTGTTATTTGCAGGGTGTACCTCACCTCTCAGCCAGTGAGCTGAGATTGGCTCCAGCCAATGCCATGGCATAGATAACGGTTGGATGGATACTCCCTATTGTATTTTGAGTGTGTGTATTTTTTCTCATCTTTGTTCGGGTGAATTCACCCAGACAAATTCAAACAACTTTTTTTACATGGCATTAAAGTATTGAATCTGGAATTAGATCATCACTGTTAAGAGAGGGGGTTTGTTGAACAGTCAATTGCTAATGAAGAAGGCTGAAATACTTAAGAGCACATCTGTTGTGGTCATTAACTTCTTGTTCAGCCTCTGAGGTAGTCAACACAGACACAAGGGTTAGGAAATAAGTGACAATTACAATGTATCCTCAGGGATTTAGCATCTGATCGGCTCATCATATAAAGAACCTAATGGATTTTCAAGGGCTGTTGCAATTGTATGGATATCCAGCGAATGTGGGCCAGAAAGCAGCTCACTTTCCTGATTTGGTTGAAACTGCAAAGTCCAACAGTTGGATCATTCATCTCTCAGTATTACCTTCATTTAGATTCCAGATTTTTAAATAAAACCAGTCGGGCACAGGAACATAGAGAAGTCGACTTTATTAGCTGTACAGGCCATTTCCTGTTCTAAGTAGCTGATCACTAGGACGGTGATCAGTTTGCCCTACGATTCATTTTTTCCACACTGCACATTTCAAATTAATGGACATGTACAACATAAAGACTGAAAAGCGAATGCCAGGGTGCTACAACAGATCTGCGTTCAAAGGAAAAACAGATTCCGTCGAGGAGGGAAAGTGCGATCATGGTGTACAGATGTGTATTACACCGAGGACTTTGAGCGTCTGCTAAATGTCAAAGGAAAAATTCCTCAGCTCCTCTTCTGGAGGACGGTATCTTCAGACCCTCAGGGCCTGGTACTGATTTAAACAGGATTCTAATGGCAACTATTAACATATTAAAGCCATTTGTTGTAACCTCAGATTAAAAAAAAGAAAATCATTAAAAACCAAAAGTGAAGTTTGAATTCTTTCACCTTTGTCTTCCTCTAGCCTGCAGTCATGGCTGCCTCCATCCCCTCTCTCTCCAGCAGAAACTTTATCACAACTGTTAATGCCAGTACTTTGTTAATTTGACAGGAACTCAGGCTTGGTGCACACCTAAATGAGCACAAGTCAGAGCGTGACCTACATCGAATTGGCACGATCATCACACAGAAGTGCAGGGCGACAGCTGGCACACAGGAATCAGCTCCGCCAGGATATGCTGGCTGAAACGTACAAGTTCACATGACCTGTAGTCAAGGCAAAGGTGTTTAAAAAGACTTGTGATGGTTACGAGAGCAATCCGTGCTTTATACGCCTCTTGGCTCAAATAAAGGGAACCGAGTCGTGTTTGGGAGCCAATTTTTAATAGTTGTGTCCAAATTTCACTGCTGACCATAAATTGATTTCCCCTTAAGCAAGGTCCAACTGGGAAAGATATCGAGGCTTGGACTTACCTGTGGGTGCTGACCGAGTTAGGGGAGGGTTTGTGATTTGTGAGCCAATCGGTCTGTCCTGACTGGGAGTGACTGATCTTTCACAGCAAAAGACGCCAAAAACTGCAAAGAGCGACGCCCTCTGAAAGCAACACGGCCATAATATGCTTTTTAAGACTTTCCCATAGAACAGCCACATTCAAAGGTGGGCCGAAGTGCAAGTTGAGAGTTTGAGAGAGAAGTTAGCTTTCCTTCCTTTTCCCATTTTGACAATCTGACAAACACTCTGTGAGAAGCATGCAGAGGGCTTTAAACATCACACCACCGGCATTCACTTCCAAGTTTCCACAGGCTTTTAAATTGATTCAATGTAATTATGTTCGTGGTGAAAAATGGGCTCTCTGTATTTCCAGGTTTGTGTTTGTGAGAGCTGCCACCATGAAACCGATCACGTGGGCTGAATCTGAAGAGACGCCTTCTCGACTTTTTTTTGGAATAACCCTCATTAATCTTACATGTGAAGTTTACAATAGACAGATTCAGAAATCTGTTTTAGATTTTGTGTTGAGTGTGCTGGAAAACAGTGGAAAGAGTCTGCACTTAATTGCTACACTTGTGTTTCTAGAAGGGCACTCGTACCTTCACAAGAGCCTGATTTTTATTTGGATCTTCACCATAAGTCCCCAAAAGTGTCAGATTTTTTTCATCAAGAACAATGAGTTATTCTCTAAATATTATGACATTTTCATTGTTAGATCTGCACCAAAATGTATTTGGTTCTTCCCTGACCATACCACATCCTTCCAGCAAGTTTCAAGTTAATCTGTCCATTAGTTTTTGTCTAACCCCCCCCCCCCCAATAACAGACTTAAACAGACAGAAAACTGCCTGTTTTATTCATAAAGATCCATTAACTATTCTTCAAGAAATCAATGAAAATGTTGCAAATAAACCATCTCGCGATGTTAAAGAAAGTGACAGTAAATTTCCTGGATTTACCCGCTGACACAGATCAGTGACAACTTATAAAAGACTTTTTCCCTGCCCCAGACCACATCATTCCACCCAGTGCCATGATAATCCATCCTGTAGTGGTTGCGTAATTCTGCGTAATAACAGACAGACAAACAAAAACATAAGAACCCAGACGAAAACATAACCTCGTTGGCGGAGGTAATTAAACCAGCATTACATGTCCCCATGTTTTCCAACAGAATATCTACTGTGACAGGGAAACGCAATCTGAGACTGAGTTACAATAAATTGCTGCATTTTTCTTTTGAAATGCTGCCGAGTGACAACACACGCAGACAGAGCACTTGGTCCAGAGCATGTGACCGTATAAAAACACACATGGCTGCAGAGACATGAACAGCCACCTGATACGTCATTTATCCCCCATCAGGGTCTGTGAACCAAGAAACGCCAGAGCCAGACTCTTAGAATTTAAGACCTTTGCGACTGTGCTTGAACTATCCATTATAAGATGTATTTATTACTGACACTTGCCTAAAGTGCGTGAAATCTCGAGAAAAATCTCGAAACTTTCCCAGAACTTTTAGGAACAACTAAGTTGCCTGTTATTTCTTCCAGATGGTTTTAAGTCTGGATCACCAATATGTGTTTTGAACAACTACTGGACCTTGATTTACATTTTTTTTTTTCATCCACTCAAATACTGTATTTCTATGGGAACATTGGATGGGTACTTGGCTGCAGATTAAATCTTGAGTTACATACACTGCAGAACTAAGCTTAGCTGAAACAACTTCTTAACCACATAAAATGTGAGTTGCACTACCCTTACATGGACGTAGCAGTTACTGGCTCAGACCCTGGTTGTGGTGAGAAGCGTTGTGTGCCAAACATGTGGTTTAGGTTTAGTGTGTGAGGATGCGAGGGCACACTGACATCTTGTAACTTAGTGGTAAAACATACATATGCCTGAAATGCCCCGCTGGAGCGTTCCTGCTTTGAAATTTCACCGAGCCACATGTTTTGAGTTTTCCATCATGAGAAAGACAAAAGGGCAGGAGTCAATACCGCGTCCTTCACTTGGATTAAATTGTCATTGTAAAATAAAGTGCATAAAGTCAAATCATTCCTCTTTTCTCCGCTGACTCATCTTTCATTGCAAGTGGATCCACATCTGGCCCGATCACATCTGTTGAGTTTCTGTTGCACAAGGAAGAACAGGGATATTTTCATTATGCAACGGGTGTAATTTCACTTGTAAAGATGTACAACAGGTATTTCTTATTTTAAAAATGCTCTCAGGCTTTCTAGGACACACATTTTTATTTGTTAGTTATACGAGGAGATTGACACCAGTCTCATGTCTGTAAATAAGAGCTCATTGTGCCGCTAGCACAGTTAGTTTCCTCGACTTAATTAGCATAAGGACTACCCAAGGACTGAAAGCGATCTGGAAACTGATGCCTACAGTTATATTTTGTTTATCCGGACAAAGATGGAAGTATAAAAGCCATACGCTGTGGTTTTATGGAAGATTTATGTCCTGAGCCACAGAGAGCCGAGGGCATGACAATACAAGCTAGCCTTTGTTCCGCCAGCTTCTGTGACTCGGTGCAACTTTTCTTTCCTTCATCGGGCTTTCTGAAAAAAATAAGCGTATTCCTGCGGTTTCCTTTCTTCGATATTCAAAGTCAAATCGGCATCCTCTGTGGCAGCTGCTATCAGAAACGTAAACCCCTCGCGCTTTTCACAACGCCAACAGTGATTAGTTTGTGAGCAAAGTTTACTCGAGTGGCAGTTGTTTATCTCATGCTTTGTCTACATAGAGTTCATCAGGGCTCCTCTATAAAGTCATTTTTCTAATTTGTTGACCGTAATCCCTGCTGTCTGAAACCTGCCTCCTGCTGTTATTACAGACATGTCTGAACCGGCTGCGACCCGCCGACTCGCTCATAGACTCAATGTCTTTGGTTTAGACCAAGGAACTTAAATATTAGATTTTTACGAAGCAAAAAACAATGTCCTTATGAAGACATGTTCAGCGAGACTTATGACATATACTCGCTAAAAGGCTGCTGGCTGTATCTTCACATTTAATAGAAACATATGAGAGTGGTATCAATCTTCCCATCTCATCTCAGCAAGAAAGTACATTTGGGTATTTTCCAAATACGTATTACTTTAAAAAATGCAGGTACATTAAATAAGTTAACGATTTACAGAAGCGGAGGGAGATATTTTCCCTTCACCCTTGCACGTAACGTAGTCATGTATATACTCACACACACAAATGCACACATTCTTATATTTTTCCAACCAGCTTCGGCTTTCAGACATTAACAGTATGTAATATAGTAATTTGGCAGAGACGGCTTCAGGCCACCTACACGGACCTGGCAGCCGTTTTCCAGAGTGAACATTACACCCCAACAAATCTACATCACCGTCTCCATCAGACAAAGATATGGAACAAATGCTCTTCCAGCCACACCAAATAGTGTGTGGATGTATATGTGTCTTTGTGTGAAGGAATATATTTGACTGTGTGTGTGTGTACTTTTTTATTACCCTTATAGGACCTTTTTCCAGTAATAACACTGACCTTGTGAGGACCAGTAGATCTCATGGGGACCAAAGCATTGCCCTAATGAGGCAAAACTACTTTTCCGAGTTCATGCGGAGTAAGATGTGAATTGTGGTTTGGTTAAAGTTAGGGTTCGGCATGATTTTTTCATAGTTGCGGTTCAGGATAATGCTTTGGGTTAGGCTGAATATAATGAATGGAAGTCAATGCAAAGTTCTACTAGGGAAAGTGTGTGTGTGTGTGTGTGTATGAAGCCTTTTTATCATAAACATATTTAGATCTTTAAAATTGAAAAGGACGTAGTTGTTGTTCGGTCATTCCGATCTTCATAAACAACAGAGGACTGTCACACAGGATTATGTGCAAACCAAGATGTACATTGGCATTTAGAGTCAACACCTTAAATGAAGCATAGTCTAATCACAGGTTATGACTCATCAGTGCTAATCCCCTGCATGAGACAATGTTCCTGCTTCAAACAGTTTACGGAAACACCAAACCATGTGGTTTAATTTAATGAAGTCTCTCCTGTTGGCTCCTTTTATCATACAGAGTGTATTGTTATTATTTTTTTCCTTTGTTGTGCATACCAGCGATGGGCCACTTCAGACCATGTTTGCCTCCGATCTACTGACTTCGCTCTGAACCCGAGATGTCACTCTGCGACGAGTGAGTGTTCCTGAACGAAGCCTCAACAGGTTCATTTCAGGCCAAAAAAGTCTCATCCGGGCTGTTTGTGGGACCGGAGCAGAGGAAAGAGACCGGCTCCTCGGTGCAGCAGCTGTGGTGTGGAAACACTATTACTACCAAATGCGATAAATGATGCCCTCGCAAGATGTTTAGTCGAACCTCCATGCTGAGAGAGAGTGGTGATTTCACGTTTCTTTAAAGTCCAAATGATCAGTTTGGCATGAGTTCAGTTTTTGTGAATGATGTCATGTCCTGCCTTCACACTGCAGATGATTTTGATTAACTGCACTAAAAGCTCCACGACTCTGAAGCCATGCCAATACGACTGGGGTTTTAATCTCTACAGTATATCAAGGCTATTAAACAGATATAACCACTGGGTCATTAATACATTATGAGACAGCATCAATAAACCCTGTGCTCTGATAAAGGCTTTGTATGAATGAATCTCAGGGAGGACGATGTCTGCTTTTGGGGTTTCACTTAAACGGGATTACTGTCTGGGCAAAGTGGGCGCCGGTCCCAGAGTCCTGGAACAGCAGGAGCTGGATTCATAACGATAGACTTTGACCATGGCTTAGATCAAACTATTAATTGGATGGAAGATGGAAGTCTGAAATCATACACAGCATGGAACTGTTTTTATACAGTTCTTGATCTTTAAGTCGGGCAAATTTACTATGACTTCTGGGTCATTAGTCAAACCTTCCAGCCCCCTATACTCCATATGAAAATGTTTGACTATTGGAAAATTCAACCGCTAAAAGGATATTATACTGGAAATAAAAAAAAAAAACTCAGTACAATGATGTGCTCAGTACAGTCTGTCTTCATGCTGTGTATTTCCAATATAAGTACCTGCGCCCACTAAACTAAAAACGGGTTTCCTTCTCACTGGGACTTCAACAATGAGGCTTTGTCACTGGTCAGCAGGTGTCCCCGACTGTATCCGTGGAAACATGGCTCTGACTGCTGATGTAGCCTGAGGCGGTGTCTCATCAGAAGTCTCACTTAGACTCAACGGGCAGAATGAATGCTGGCATAAAACTACAGAGCCCGGTGTGTGTGTGTGTGTGTGTGTGTGTGTGTGTGTGTGTGTGTGTGTGTGTGTGTGTGTGTGTGCGTGGTTGTGCGTGGTTGTGCATGTGTGTGTGTGCGCGTGTGTGTTTGTGAGGACATATGGCTTTTAGAGTTGTTAGGGTCGGGTTAAGGATTAGTGTTTGTCATTTACTTGTGATGGCAATCCATTATGCCAAAAAGTCCTCACTGAGATAGAAAGTACAAGAATAGAATAGTACATGAATAAGTGTGTGTGTTTGTGTGTGTGTGTGTGTGTGTGTGTGTGTGTGTGTCTATCACTGGTGTAAACACACATTTAGAATGACTGACGAGATAACATGGTTGTGCGACATCTTCCATGAATATATCAGAAGTTTATTTGTGTTTATATTTCCTAATCTGTCACTTAATTTTAATTAAATCGGTGTAGGAGTTATTTATCCAATCATAAATTCTTCTCCACATCTCTTGACAAATGAGCAAACCAGAGATCCTGGAACCTCTGAGTCAAGGATATGTGTCATAACTTTATAGCACAGTATTTTTTACACAACATTTGAGCACATTTAGAACATTTTTAAAGCAGCCTGTGAATAATTTGCACATTTGCAAACAAAAATGATTTATGATCAATATTTTATAAATTATTTTACGTCTGTGCAATAGTGTTAAAGTGTGTCGTAAAAAAAATATTACTCTCTATAGAGCCTACATATGATGCATGCTGTAAGGGGGTTAAATCATTTATTTAACATTGGGGTCTATTTGGATTAATGTAACAGATTTACTATTTTCACAAATGAAACGTAGAGAGACAAAGACCTCCATCTGTGAGTCGAGTGTAGAGAGAAGGTCAGACTGGAGGTAAACACAGCATGATCACTATCAGCAGCATCACTCCAGGTGGTGAGCTGGCTCAGTGCTTTCGCTGTGTCACCGCAGTACAGCGTGTACCTCAGGGAGAACAATGCTGAGCAAGTTGTGAGCAGTCATAGCAGCACAAGTTTCAAGGTCAGGAGAGTGTGAGTTATCTGTCCCGGTGTAGAGCTCCGTCTCACGTAGCGTCACATCTGTGGACGGCCGGCCTGCACTAAATCTCTCACACAGTGCCGGACACTCATCCCTGCATAATCGCTCAGCCTGAAGACAAATGGGAACAGGAAGCAAGTGTCCAAACCTTTTCCCAGACGGACTAACCACTCTGGAGTACTTATTCTTGAAAATACGGGGAAGGTTTTTCGAGATTTTACTGTTAAGCGTTTGTTTTCTCAACGTCAAATGAAAAAAAGACCATTTTGATCAATGACGTGTGCTGCCACAACAGCGCTTGAGTCCAGACGAATCCTATTGATTTCCTGCCTCAAGCCGCAGGCCTCTGCCACTGACATTTCATCATGACAGTGAGACTGATGATGAAATGGAAACTCAACCAAGAGATGTAGCTGGGCTGAAGAGATGGATGGCTCTCTACTGTAACTGCTGCTATTATTATTGGTATATTAAATCTCTTTGGTACCTCTGTTTCTGAAGATACTTGCTGATCAATAACAATCTTCCTGTCTCCAAACCAGTCATTTGTATCTCTCCACAGGCAGTGGTCAAGACCTCAACATCTTCAGTCTAACTTGTTCTGAACTGGAAACAGTTTGTTAAAAAGGCCCTGCAGTAAATGTTTTGTTTTAATGGTGATGGTTTGGTACAAAAATGTATTTGTATTTGTGTCTGTATTTCCATCACAATGTCAACGGAAATAATAAGGAAACAAGAAGAA
The DNA here is from genome assembly GCF_949316205.1 of Platichthys flesus. Classification (NCBI taxonomy): domain Eukaryota; kingdom Metazoa; phylum Chordata; class Actinopteri; order Pleuronectiformes; family Pleuronectidae; genus Platichthys; species Platichthys flesus. The sequence continues at coordinate 7,711,971 of NC_084949.1, forward strand.
AAGACAACAAAAGAAAAAAGGAAAATTGAAAATTGCACATTTTTATTTTCCGCACTTTGGTTTTAACAATTCAAAAATTACGATGTTTGAGAACATACACTGCTAGGCTAATAACTAGAAAGCACTTCTGCACAGCTTTATTTCCAGGTTTATGAGTTAAAAGACAGAAACAGAGAATAAGAAGAAAGCAGACTGGTTAGTCCTTGTTTCATTTACTGGCATGGCTCATTACCACAAATGGACCAGCTAATGGTTTCATAGTTTCAGGCCCAAATCAGTTTGTCTTCGTTAAATAGAGCTTTATGCCGATTATAGGGTCAGCCAAAAAACTAAAAGCCACTTGAGGAATCTGAAGACTTTCCCAACATGTAGTGGTGCAAAACAAGAGGTCTTCGGTCTGTGTGTCAATACTCTGTAGACCAGGTGCTCTCGAGAATAATTCAAAAACAAGCTCCAAAACAAAACTGTGTGGCTTCACCTGATCACGATTCCCTGCAGCAGTTCACCTTTGACTCCCAAATAAATACAGTAACTGTGCCTCAATATTGGGCTGCATCCTCAGAGGTTGCATTTAACGACTAACTGCGAGACAGCGGCACGACTAGACTGTCTCATTTTGAATGCTCCTTCAAATGTGGCCTGGACAAATACTGTACATTTTTCCATTCCAGATAAAAGAAGGATCCAAAGGGTGGATCCTTTTCGGCCCATGATTTCCCAGGAGCCAACAATTGACGAGACATCCAGTAGTATCAGGCTTCAACTAAAGCCAACAACTAACAGTACGTATGTTAGAAAACAAAGGGGCATTAAAACTTTCTCGGTATGTCCAAGAGTTAAACAAATGAGCCAATTGTTAACTTGCATTGCTTTGGAGGCGCTCGTGTGCAAATTCTGGTAGCTCTGTACAGAACCAATTATGCTAGCTGATTCCCCCTGTTTCCAGTCTTTGTGCTAAGCTAAGGTCAATGCCGACTGTAGCCTCAGACTTGTTGTAGAAGCAAGAGTGGCAACAACAACATTTTTAACCAAAACTATTATTTTACATTAAGCTACAGCTGAATTAATTCAAATCCAGTTAAACTTGTTGCATTAGTTTTGCAACTAAGTAAAAAAACAAGTAAATAGTGTTGGTCTTTAAATGTGACGTTTTTATAGGCCCACTGTTTCTGATACATTGCTTACTCTGGTCCAGGTTAAAGGTTAATGTGTGCCACTGGGAATGCGATGCAGTAATTGTCTGTGTGTGTGTGGGTGCGGATGATGAGTTGTCTCCTATTAATACCATCCCTGCTGACTTGATTAGCAGGCTGTGGTTCTTAAATCGTGCACTGCTACACACCCACTTCAATTACCACTTCCCCATTTTTATTCACACTGACAGGACCTCTCATAAATCACTACACAGAAGCGAGGCCTTCACTTTTATTACCGCACCCATCAGCAGAGCGACCGAGCGCTCGGCCCCATGTGGAATGATGGAGGGCTCCGTTGTCATACATCAGACTGCTCACTTGTCCAGATATGTGGAGTCTCCCTGCAAAGTTTCTTCTCCTTTCTCTGGCTAAGCATTGTGCATAGAGGATGCAGATGAAGATGTAGATTTGTCTTCTCTGTCTAGAACGGAATTGAGAAAATAACATATTTAAAGCCGCACAAACAGAAGGTATGTCCCTCTACTCAGGATTTATGTTTGTCATTGCCACTCTTGCATTACATTCTCTGACTTTGTCCAGGATAAGCGCAGCACATCAGCCAATGCAGCTGGATGCGGCCAGTCTCCTCACAGATCCATTCAGATACTGACTAAACACAGGTTTAGCTTGGCCGAGGACGTGCGGGGAGAATTTGCTCTGATGTGTAGACCATTAAACACTGATATGGAAACCTGTCATGGGTTTTCACTGTGAAACAAGATTTATGACAAAAAAGCCACAGAAATGTCACAGTTAGACTGTTGCAGAGACAACAGGAAAGAGGTTTTGAGAATTTCGACTTCTCAGAACTGCGCTTGGTAGAAAAAGGTGATCCTGATCCCGCGCTTGATGTATTTCTTGGGATCTGCATTTTTTTTACGCTGATGAATTTACATCATTACATTTAATTGCAAGCTAACTGTAAAAGGGAATACATACCCCTCTTCTCTGTCCTTCAGAGAAAGGTCATAGTGTTCTTGCTGTGAACTCAGAGAATATAACGCATGAACTAAATTGGAGTCGTGGGAGCTTGATTATAACAGCGATGAAATATCACTAACCGTGAATTTTTAAAGGATGAAGTTAGATTTTTCCTTGAATTTTAGCACCCGAATGTGCTTTACTTTTCTAAGTCATGAGGGGCATATTCTCATTTCAGGAAAATCAGTAGCAAACAGAACTTTGGTGTAATTTATTGGAAATGGAGCTGTCCCAGGAATAAGTGGCGTTCAAGGACATTTTGAACGATGCTTTGTGACAGGAAAAGTGAATGGAGGAATAAAAAAAATTGGATGGGAAAGCAGTAAAGACGGTGCCTGTACTTGGCAAATTCCAGGTAAGGATTACTAAGTGCTAAAACAGCATACATATGTGAGTGCTTGGATGGCTTTAAAAGCCAGGCTGGTGTCCCATTCACGGTAATGTTCTTTTTCTCCATCTCTCTTTCTTTTTGCATTGAAAATTTCATGACACTTATTTCTTTCCCTGTCCTAACTGGACTGCTCTTTGCCTTCTTCTGTTTCCTCTTCTGCCAACAGCTCATAAATTAAACCCTGACACAGTTCATTAAATTTACAGGCTCATCATGTTGGCTTTGCCAGCATTTGACATATTGCTTAGTCAGAAAGCTTATTTTTCCCAATATATAAAGGCATCATCAACTAATCAGCCCTGTAGACAGATGCTGGGAGCTACACAAAGTCTCGGTCTTTACTCTCCTGTTTCACTTTACTGAGCAGAAGGTCCAGCCATTGGTAGGGTTGGGTATCGCTTGGTATTTTTCTGAAGAACAGATACTTATAACAACAAAAGGACATATGAAGGTTGACGATGCGAACATTTTTTTTTATGATAGTGAGAATTTGAAATTTAGTATACTCCAGCCCCAAATTGTCATCAACTGTCTCCCCACCGCTGGGGCCAAGGACACCCACGCTGTCAGCTAATGTGTTTGACATGAGGTTACACGGAGCATCACTCCTGCGCGTCGCCAGGCATTAAGTTTGGCTGTAGCCATTTTGTTGTCATGTTGATTTGAGTTTGACGTAACTACTAGCTAGCTGTAGGCTAACAAACTCTGTTGTACTAGAGATATGGGTAACGTTACCTAGACATGTGCATGTGGTCAAAATGAGGCTTTAAAATCTGGGTTGTGATTCTGTCTGGTGTAGGTACAGGCCATGTAGGAATTTACTATTATTATTAAAGCCTGACAGACAGACAAACAATACACACTTACATTTTAAGGACAGGCGGTCGAATCTACATAGTGATAGATTTATAATAAAGGGAAAAAGTTGTCCTCCAGAACAAATGTCTTTGGGCAGAAACCTAATTAACTTTGATTTGTTGTGAATAAATTGGCCAACATTGGTGATTACTGAGCCATTTGAGGTTCATCGCCCATCTCCATTTACATATTATATGACTGCAACCATGTGTTAGCACAACTATTTAAACAGAGGGATGTAAATAGCCTGAGAAGGGTGCATGACAGTTTCCATTTTCAGCGGGAAGAGCTCGTCTGGCCACCAAAGTGGTATCTGCATCTTGTTTGTTTCTTCTCAGTGCATCCAGCTGTTGGACAAGACCAGCCTCACAATGTCAGCTTCATGGTGGTAACACTATTGATTCACTAAGGTTAGGGCTGCGCCGTTGGTTCGTACAGTAAGATGCACACATTTTGGACAGTCTCTCCTGGAAGACATTCAAAATCTTCCCCATCACCTACACTCAGCAGGCCAATAAAAGCATGGGCTGGGTGTGAATGTCAGATTTTTTGAAAGTTGAAGGAAACTGTCGGACACAGCGCCCGGTTCTGACATCGGAAAGGTGCTTGTCAACCATCTGACAGGCTCCTTGGTGCCCGCACAAAAATCTGTGTCAGACTGCCAATTAGATGTTGAGATATTTTGCTGGGTAAGGGAAATTTTGACCTTCTGATGAGGATAGACGCAAGGAAAACTTCTAGGTTTCCCCGACAAGTATTTCTCTGATTATGTTGCTAAATGTTGTAGTTTGGAGAAAGAACAACCATTCAAAGCCCAAAGCACAGCAAAAGCAGGAGCTGCTTAAACACTGCAAGAACAAATATTTGGTCTGGATAAGCTTCTGCAAGGTCAAAATGAAACACAGACTCGGAATAATTTCAAGGTACTCACAGACCTTGAGCCTGAGACATCCATATGTAACTTTACATGGAGGCCATTTTGTTCTTTTTCACATCATGTCAGATCAGTGGGGGGTTAGTCTATGTTGTGTTAGAAAGAGAAGCTCGAACTACTGATGCTTAACCGTATAAACACTCAAATGCTCAAATAAATATTCATCGGCATGTGTCAACCTCTTAAATACAATCTATGGTGTCAACACAGGACAGTGAGTTGAGATCGAGTAAATCTTCCTGCTTATTTGTATCCGTCTCTCCAAAAACCAAATGTATAGGAGCCTTTGGTGTGTGTTGTTTTTTTAAATCTTTGTTCAAGAGCGTGGTCTTTTTGATTTCACGCTCAGATTTTAAAAAGCTTTCACTCAAAACCCATGCGCTTACACTACACACTTGGATTTGCCCTGCTTGTGCTCAAACTGTGAACTTCACTACACCTGGCATTATTTTTGTTGGGGAATCTTGACAGCCTCCAAGAGACGTGTCATGCAGGCACAGAAGCAGGGAAGAGCTGAAGCTGGAGCGCAGGACATCTGTCAAACAACAACATATCTGAGTGCAAGTGCCAAGTTTGGGTACAAGCAGACCAAATCTAAGCACAAGCAGGTGCTAGAGTGAGACCGCAGGCCTTACCAAATCTGAACGTTAAATCAATGAATCCTGCTCTCAAACTGAAAGAACATGTTCTTGAATTAAGCTATTGAGGGAAAACTCCATATTGTTGTGACTACAAGCATCACTCACAAACTGCTTGCTTTGATTGTATTTGTCATGAACATGTATAGCTTGCATTATCGTTCAAGTGGATGTGACAGATTTAATACTTTTTAAGGAAGTACTGCGACTCGAGTGCCTCTTGGGTAACTATCCAAAGCACACAGATTTAAATGAGTACATTTTAATGGGTTCCTGTCTGGAGACAGGAAAAATCAGCCGTGATAAACATCTCGTTTTGCGTTGCACAGAATGAAGGACAACTGTGAGTATTTGTGGATTTCACTGTATTATGATTTTGCTATTTCTCTTGGCACAGTGAGCACACCCTCCCACTACACAGCACAGTGTGCGAAACAGTAACTAAATATTAGAAATGACCTCTGGGCTGCAGCCAGACAGCAGTTTTTAAACAATTTGCACTCCGAGGAGAGTTTGCATTTCATCAGGGAAAAGCAGTTGAATTTGTTTCTGTCTTCGACAGCTTGTTTGTCTCCTCTACACGCTGATGAATATTCTCATGCGAGCATTCCACTGTTTTGGCCAGTAGTTCCTAAGGCGCCCAGACTGATAGTGTGTGGCTTTCCACTGGTAATAGCCAGCATTTCCCTAAAATGACATTGAGGAATGCACAAGCCAATGGCCCCGTGGTTACCCTTGCCACACTGCAAGCAATCATATGATATCATTTTGTTTTATTGAAAGTAAAACATTGAAGTTGTGAAAACTACTGTCCCAGGACTGAGTTTGCTTGCAGTCATAAAAAGGGTCATATTTCAGATAGTGAAGATTATAGTGACTGGCAAACCTAAACTCCTCTCTGCTTCAAAGCTTCTCACATGTAAAGAAATACTCAATCTCTCTGACATACAGGCATGTGCTCTGCAGAAAGCTTTGGCAAAATGGCCGATGAGAGGAACCGTTAAACAGTTGTGGTGGGGGAGTCTCGCAGCAAGTCAGAATACTTGCATGCACATGCAACACGAAAACCTCTGGCACTTCTCCTTCAATGTTACATTTCCATCTCGAGAGAAGATAGCTATCTCACTGTAAACATTTCCAGGCCGAAGGGCTCCTCCATCTCAGAGGACTCCTAAGATCATCAGGTATGCAGTCGGCGGGTTGTTTTTTTTCACTTTGTGGTCGGTGAGAGGGGAAGGGTGTAGAAGAACCTCAAACCCATAAACCCCAGACTTGATATTGGAAGAGCCAGTGGTCTGCAGAGGCCAAATGGCACCATTTGTGAGAGCAATTGATGAGGGAAAAAAGTCTCCTTTCAGAGAGAGCGGATTAACACACGTGGTGGCCAAACACTTGATTGTTGCACTTAAGAGTCTATGTGGTCACTGGGAACCGACTGACTAGGAACAATTTGCTCTCTGGTCCAAGATCAACAGATACTGAAACGTGCCTGTTTTCGTATGTACTGATAAGATGCATGAAGCTTTCAAAATAAAAAAACAAGCTCATTCCTGATGTTTTATTACTGATTAGAAGGGCACTTGGAGAGCACATAAGGTTAATGGTAGGGCTAGGTTATTTCCATTATTCTCCACCCCTCCACAACTTTGGTTTTGGTTAAATAGTGTTTTGTAATCCTGCTAACTAACAATCAGACAAATAAACTGATGAAACTAGAAGGGTCCTCTGGGAGCTAACACCTCTGCAAAAACTGATTTGCCACTGTATTGGATGAACATGTAAGATCAGATACACAAAACCAAGTACAAATAGAAATTCTCCGCAAACTGTTGGAACACAGGCAGAATTTTCAGTCTCTCATATAGTAGAAAGCTTGTTACTGTGAAGTGACTGAACCTAGATAATTATTCAGATCCTCACTAAATTCAAGTTGTTCATAGATATTATCACTCTAAATATGTCTGACTTTTGGCATAAAGATCTTTTTCTTTTTAAACTCCTGGATCCGCTCCAGAAATCGGTTCTTCCTTGGACCACACACCCACCGTTCCACCAAGTCTCATGAAAATCGTTTTTCGTGTATTCCTGCAGTCGCACAAACAGCAATTATAACTTATTGGTGGAAGTAATTAATAATTTAGGTGGTAAGACCACAGCCTATTTTTTAATCCTTCTGCATATGATTGTTCATTCCTTGATGGAGGTTCTGGTAAACTGGCCTCCAGGCAACTTTTTTTTAACCGATTCTGTTTTTGTAACACATTCTAGCGTGGTTCTATGGATGGTATTTCAATCTGTCAGTTCTTTATATTGGTCCTGACTAAAATATATTGACAGTTCTAAATGAACTTCCATGCTGTAATGCAGACATTCATTATCCCCATAGGATGAATCCCACTTACTTAAACTCTTTTTACTCTTCCCCTAGCACCTCCAGGTCGACTATTTTGTTTAGTTTGAAAGACCTTTGTGGCGTTTTAAACCTTTATTACTGAGAGGCTTTTTTTTCCCCCTTTACATTTTATGAGTTTGCCAGAGTGTGAGCAGTCAAATGAGGTGAGTGAGAGAAGAAAGGAGAGAGAGAGAAAAAGAGAGAAGAACAAGAAAAGGGTCATCAGACGAACAGAAGCCAGGTGGTTCATGGTTAGAACCTTAAATACCTCCTCTACCAAGGTGGCCCCAGAGTTGGGGTTTGCTCTGAAATATTTTTGCAGCTGCAGGTTAGATCGGCTTCATTATTTATTTTTTTATTTTTTTAAGATTTTCAGAAGATAAACTTCTTCAGTGGCCCCCCTGACTTTTCCTCTTGAGACAACAGCTGGGCAACATTAGTACCTGCAAAACTAAAGACACTCCCTTTTGTCAAGAGCAGAGTGACTTGAGCTTGTCTGCCTGACATCAGCATGTTTAGATTGTGACAGGCATGCAGACAACAGCATTGACCTCAATGCACCGCTGCACCTAAGCAGCCATCATGTGGCGAGAGCATGGCTGTGGACTCTTGTTTCGTCGAGAGTCGAAGCTCCTGAAAGTGGTTATGTGTCACACCAGGTGTGTTTTCACTCAGTGTTTGGTGAACCCCAGCTCACCGTCTGCTGCTGTCAAATGCTTTTTGCAGACCGCACTCCTTAAAACCTACAACAGATGCCCCTTTGCAATTTTACAAATGAATACTTCCCTAATAGACATTTTTGATATTTTAACATGTTGTGAAATCGTACAATTTATCTTCAAAAGACCATCAGGCAGAGCCGAGTTGCCAGGCAGTGAAACCTTCCCTCCAGCTGCCTTTCTTTCTAAGTTTTGTAAACCAATTTGCGTGTCAGTGCCTATACCTCCATTCTGCCTCCTGTGAACCACCAGCCAATATTGGGATGTTGCTCTTTCCCCCGTTTCCAAACCGCAACTTGTGCAAGTATGTGTCCAGCTGGGCTGCCAGGTCCTCTTAAAAATAAAACAAACACGAACACCTGTCCCCAGTATGTGGCAAAAGAAACCAAAATCAGAGATACATTATGCCTCGCCGTGGTTTTCCCTCTCAGACTGTCAATCAGCATGGAGAAAAATTGACATGTTTTCCATAATGCAGCTGCAAAAACCCTCAGGACTAATATCAGAGTCCTTGAGAAACATCTGGATCTTTCATGATGATGAATATCACTTCTCAATACTGATCCAAATGAGTTTCCAGAACTTGTAGCTGTTTGTTTTTTCGAAGAAAAAAATCAAAAACACAAGTGCAAACCAAAGTTTTTGGATAATTTAATAAAATATTTCAAGTTCAGTGGCTGACATAGTCTCCATGCACTGAGGTCACGTATACAGAGAATAGGAAAACAGCAGCCTGATTAAGACTGCTGGATCTTTCCGTAAACTGATACCTCCAGGTTATTTTGAGCACAGTGTTAAATAGTGAGAAAAAAAAACATGTAATCTCGGCTGTGAAACTGAATCCGTTCACATGGATCCAGGCTTCACGAGACAAAACATCTTCACCACAGATCAATTACAGGCTACAACAAACAGAAGTCATATGTAGAGTCCCCATCTTGTAAAACAGTTTCATAAGCAAGTGCTTGAATCCAAACAATGTGGTGACATCGAAGGCAAAGTCGTGCCTGTGATATCTGCAGCAGGGCCGGTCAATGCAAGCAGCTCTGTGAGTATAAGCTCTGTGTATGATATTATTATTAATATAACGTTTGAGTTCATTTCTTGGAAGTGTAGGTGACACATATAAAGTGAATAATATTAGGTATAGTGCGCAGTGATTGTACACTGTAATGTAAACACAAGGCAGCGACACAGAGGGGGAGAGAGGGGGATGGAGGGGGGCAGATGAGGCAGCAGCAGCAGAGACGCCCTCACAGCCTGAAGGCGGCGGAAAGACGTGTTATAAAAAAACGTGCGTCTGTGTTTCAGTGTCAGTGGGGATCCTTTCACTCCTGTACAACCCCGGAGACACCATGCAGCAGCCGGACCCACTCACACATGGATCGTATCCCACACAGGACGTCGATCTGCTGCACTCTACCAGAGGGAAACATGATTTCTGATCCAACCACCGAGACATTTTCTCATGTGTGTGTGGACTGTATGTGCTGAGAGGATCTCTGGATTTCTGTGACTCAAGGAAAAACCCTCTGTTTGGGTGTTCAGCTGGACCGAGGAGGATATCACAGCTATGCAGGGGTGAGCTCTAACTCTCATAAATCTTAACTTCATAATAAATGTAATGGATAAAGTTGACTTTATTTCTAAGAACTACAACTGTAAGGACTAAACTGCATCTTTGCAATTTCATTATAACTCTGATAAACAACATTTATCCAGTTTAATTTAGCTTTGTTGTTTATTACACACTGTAAAAAAACAACGAGTATATTGATTCTTCAAACAGTTGCAAATCTATTTACACAATGGATGAACTGCTTCATTAGACATTAGACATAAAACAGCTATTTTCTGAATCACATTAGACTCAATGATAACTATTTCCAAAACATATACAAATACAGATAGCTTCTGTTTGTTTAAAAGTTTCTTCTGTGGTTTTATTTTTATTTTATACATTTATTTTTAGTAAATCTTGTAAAAAACACCTTCCCTGGGTTATAATGTGCTGTCAACAGAATCAGGATGAGAGGACAGAGGGACTATGGGTAGGGCGACTGTCGAGTTTATAAATATGCGTGGATGAAAGTGAAGCTTAAGGCGGGCTTGTTAATTAGGAGGAAATGTTATTAAAAACTATCAAATGTGTGTGTTTAACATTCAATAAACATAAAGTTGGAAAACAAAATTACTCCTGAATAAATCGGAACATTAGAACAGACTGTAAAGTCAGTTTAGAAAACAAAAGCAGATATGAGGATTCTTCGTATATGACAAATGTTCATATCTATTTGATTGTGGAAAAAAACATACTGCCTTTAGATAGTGTTTTGTTGTGAAGACTGTTTATAGCCGGTGTTAAAAACCAAACCTGAGTAATGACAAACTATTCTGCCTCATGGCAGTTGTGGTGATTGACGCATCTTCTGTGTGATCCTGTGGTTGCCTCAAAGTGTTTGCTTCAGCTGGTTGTTGGGGTCAAGTTCAAGTGGAATTTCAGAAGATAATTTTAAGAATAACAATCTTGTCAGGTCTTTCGGGTTTTTAACTATTGCTTGTTAGATGACTAATATTCTAATCTATCAAGTTTACAATTAAAATTTATAAATAATAATAGGTTATTACTAAGGTTGATGGTTCAACAACAAGAGCTTTGCTGCTCCTTGTCATAAAATGTTTGGACTTCCTTCTAAAAGACAACTCCTCATTCGGTGAATGTGTGTTTACTTGGTGACTGTGAACGGCGCAGAATATGATTCACAACCTTTTCCCACTCATCAGAGGCTTCGGCTTACCCTCATGAGGTTTGACAATTCATTTTTAACCTACATGTAACCTTTACTGTTTTGAACACTGACAAATGAGTTGAATTTGGACTCTGATTCAGTTCATAAACCAGATGTACCTCTTCTTTGTCTTGCAGCCTCGATTAACTATGGACCTCTTCACCTTCAGAGATCAGTGATGTTAGCTCTGAGCCACTACAACTCCTCAGTCTCCCCGCTCCTCCCTCACTTCTCCAATGACAGTGGAGGGAAGGTGGAGGCCCGCGTGGCCGTGGAGGGCCTGTCGCAGCAGGGGAACTTCACGTTGGTGCAGCCCACCACAAGTGGCATCATCGTCGTCGTGTTGTCCATGACACTTGGCATCATCTCCAACATCGTGGCCCTGTTTATCCTGGCTAACGCCTACTGCCTCCAGCGCCGGCGCTCCAAAGCCACATTCCTCCTATTTGCCACCTCACTCGTAGTAACAGATTTTGTCGGCCACGTGATCCCTGGCGCCCTGGTTCTGCGGCTCTATCTCCATGGAGGTGTGCGCCCAGAGGACTTTGACACGTCTGATGGCATGTGCCAGTTCTTGGGAGGCAGCATGGTGTTCTTTGGCCTGTGCCCACTCTTCATGGGCAGTGCCATGGCTGCTGAGCGCTGCCTGGGGGTCACAAGGCCGTTGCTACACTCATCCCTGGTCACCAAAACACGCACCAAGATCTGCCTGTCTATCATCTGGCTGGCAGCTCTGTTAGTGGCCATGCTGCCCTGCTTTCACCTGGGCTCTTACGCCTACCAGGACCCAGGGACCTGGTGTTTCATTAGAGTGCTCAGTGACACTGAGGAGGTGGACGTGGCGTTCGTGGTGCTGTTCTCTGGACTCGGCCTGACCTCGCTCGCCGTGGCGCTGGTGTGTAACACCATCAGTGGACTGACACTGGTGGTCGCGCGGCTCAGGAGGCAGCCCGGCTCCCATCGCTCGGCCAAGTCCCACGACATAGAGATGGTGGTGCAGCTGGTTGGCATCATGGTCACCTCGTGCATCTGCTGGAGCCCTCTGCTGGTGAGTATCGGGAAATACAATGACAGCGAGGCATACGGCCAGGTCACAGCAAAAAGATCAGTCAAATTAAATGTGCACACACCAGTACAGAGTAACTGATCCACAGAAGTCGGTCATACCCTTACTCCTAATGACTCTCCAGGCCCAAATTAAACAACCCAACACAGCACAGTTTGGTTAATTCCTGTTACACCACAAATTATATAATTAGACCAAGCTGCTTTATTGATGCTTGCGGTAGATCAAAAAGAGAGGGAGGCTTGAATGTGTGAGCATTTCTCTGTCATGCTGTGTTTCAACAGTGATGGCAGACTATGTGGTCTCTTACTTCTCAGCACAAGAATATGTTGTTTATGTTGAATGATACAGAAAAAGTGTTCAAAACATAGAGCACACAGACGGCAGCAGAGACACATTCAGACAATGGCATGAAGTATTTTTGTGTGACACTTTTATTATCATGTATAATTATTTAAAAAGCTTCAACCCTTTTTGCACAAAATGTGTGAATTCAATAACTTTCATTGATCCATGTCCATTTGTGATTTACCTTCTAGGCTTCATTTTCATCTGGCTCTAGAAATCCTTGAGTCCAGACATTAGGCGCAGTTCACTAACGGTGCATTCACAAGAGTAGGGAAGTTGTTGTTCCGACTTTGGTGTGTTCATGTGCCTTTGAAGTCAGAATGTGGAAAAAAACACATGAAGGCTGTCAACAAAATATGCTGTGTTAATGTATTTAGAGCGTTCAAACAACACCATGACACCTCTTTCTAATATTGGCATGAGAACAAAGAGCAAAGGACAAGGATCAGATCTGACAGACATAAAAACTTCTGTGTTGCCTAAAAAGTCTGGTGTTAGTGCCTCACTAATCTGATTACAAGTGACAAATGTGCAACATTTGACAAGTTCACATTAAAAGCTATTTAGAGCTGATTGCAAAATGATGCTAATTGGTTTATAAGGGATGATGTCAGTAACTCGTTTACAAAACGTTTCACCAACTTTCCGACTTGCTCCCACTTCAGATGCCGATCACGTGAATTTTTCCAGTCTGGACTCATTTTTCCAGATTATTTCGCCACCGCATGAACGCACAATAACACATCACTAATGTCCGTCCTGCATGAGTGGAGCTCCTCTCAGGACTGGGCATGTTTGACAGCTCCCTCACAGCTTCGACTTTGTTTGTTGTTTCAACAACTTAAACTTGACCTCCTGCCGCATTATAGCGTGTTATCAGTATTTGTGTTTTCCAGCTGACCCCCACCCGACTCGAACCAGATCGAGCTCTTAAAAAGCTGAGGGTAACTGAAAACACCTGCATGAATGTACAGGCTCTTTTTTACGGCCTAGTACCTTCTCTTTGTGGAATTGAAATGAGAGACCCAGGCCTTTTTTCAGAGCACATTTTGGCATGTCATTGTAGGAAAGTCACGGGTGTTTCTGATCAGATTCAAAATGGCTATGTCCAAGTAGGTTATTTAATATTTACACCTGTGCTTCACCCTGTGACAGGTCTCTGTTTCTTAACTTAATACAATTAGACACCAGACACCTTCAGCTCCTTTATTTCCTAAATTACTTTTCTCCTGACTTTCCACTGGAAACAACAAAAAACGTCAATAAACAAAACAGCACTAACGAGAATGGCACCCAGTGGAGTGCATATACATCCGCCAACATTCTCCTCTTGAAAGCAGTAGTTTTAATTCATCAGATCTGGATTTCGATTGCACAGACCCATGAAAGTCAGTCTCATAAACATGTCTGATTTATTTCATCAAGATCCATGAATTATCCTTTGAGAAATAAATATTACATGTTGAAAAATGTCCTGTTTTGCAATTATAAAGAAAGTAAAGGAAAAAAATCCAGGATCTGCCCAAAAATGTTGTGAGTTATTCTTTGTTTTCCTTCAAAAATTCCATGGAAATCTATTGAGTGGTTTCTTCACAAAACTAATAAACAAATTATGCTGGGCAATAAATGGCAATTCAAAAGGAAGACTATAATAATGATAGAACTTTCTTTAAGTAACACAGATAATGGTTTCAATGCATAGTCATCAGAAAGAGAGGGTCACTGATGGAAGACTGCATATGCTTATTCAGCATCACCAAGATCAATTCCAACAAAACACGATCCATTAGATCTTCGTCTGGACACAGGGACAGTCCTCTTGGTGCCTGTTGTATATGGTGACAAATATCACCTCATTAGTTCTGAGATTTCACACTTTTTATTTATTCAAAACTGTTTATCCAGTATAACTACTCATGGGACTTGGCATCAATTCTCTCCATCAAGCCATAACACTGTATTGAAACCACAATGGAATAAAGTAATAGCAGGAGTTGTGTTTTTATTCAGTCCATATGGGCCTGAATTGAACCAGACCTTCATTTCAGGTGTATGTCAGGTCAAGGACGTTGATGCCCAGCTGTGACGTGCAGGAGGGAGGATATTCACAAAACACTTTTTACCTTATAACTTAATACTTTATTGCTATATCAACAGAGCTGATTGCAATTTGTTTTTGCAAGCTCACCCACCAACATAGACAAGAAGAAAATACACCCATACTCAAAATACATCACAGGGTATGAAAAATCTGAGCCCAGCTAAAGAATGAAAGACCACTGTTAAAAATAAATTTAAATCCTCAATGTATGAAATTATCATATTTGTGTTATATTGTAATATAAAAATAATATGGTTGTAAATATTTCACAAAGTATACCAATATGAAAGTGCATTAGTGTGTATATTTATATTTATGAAATGATTAGAATTACTTTGAGAATGAAACTTATTAGCTGGGCCTATGCACACTGTAGCCTACATATTTTCATAATGCCACCATTATGACATTGTTTATAGTGTGTGCTGAGCAACAAGGAATGGTCGTCTGAGAGAGCTGTATATTGTGTCTTTAATATGCTTGGTTACAAGAGTTAATGCATTAATACACTTTATTACATCATTTACTGATTTCATAATTATACCATCATTGTCAACTATGACCATGGTCATTGACTATCCGCTCCAATTCTCTGGAGATACCCCCCAAAATAGTAATCCTACCAAGTTTGGTAAAAGTCTGACCATGCGTTTTAGATTTATTTAGCAAATACACACACAGTGCAAATCAATCCCCTGCTTGTACAGTTGCGGGGACGACTTCTTTGTTGTTGTGAGCACCGCAAAGGTTTTGTTTGAATGAATCCTAGTTTTACTCGAACAGCAGCGTTTACATTTTTTTACCATAAATTAATTTCAAGTGTGTTTTTTTTGCCTGCAGATCTTTGGCCTGATGTCTGTGATCCACTCCTACACGGGATCCATTGGGAACAACCTGTCTAACTACAAAACCCTGATGGTGATGGGCGTGAGGCTGGCCACGTGGAACCAGATCCTTGACCCCTGGGTCTACATCCTGCTACGCCGCACCGTCCTCCGCAGAATCTACCTCATCGCTAAATGCCAAGTGGGCCTGAGGAGCAGCATGTTGGGCCGCTGGGAGCCCACGTCTTTCCCTAGCTCGGACAAGAAGGACGTCAACCACGTGTGAGCTGAGAGGAGGACTGACATTAATACTCTGTGGATGTGTGTTCTCACCACGTTATTGAACTCATGAAGAAATTGACATGAAAAGACAATTAGACAGAGTTGGAAAGAACACACTCTGTGGCTGGGATAGTGGGACCGACCAGTTTGATGTTAAATTTGACATTTCTCAGATAATCCACGAAGGAAATGTGTTATGTATTCAAACTTTCTCCATCGATACTCCATCAAAGTTTATCAGTGGGTTCAACGTCTGATCTTACATATGGAAGCTAGCTAATGCTGTGATTTTGCACAAAATATAAAAAAAATTGTACAGTTTACTTATAATAAGTAAACATTCCTTATTGTTATTATATTCCCATTAGGAAACTCATAACGACAAAGATGTAGGCAGTATTAACCACGCTGCAGACGGCTGCAGGAGTGATATTTAAAAAAGGGACTGAATATTATCTCAACCTCATTGTCATCAGCTTTTCATCAGTATTAAAGCATCATTTTAAGTATTCTGCTGAATGTACTGCATAGAGGAATGTTAATATGCATATACTGTGGAGTTTATGAATGTCTGAATATGCTTTTCATGTTTTTATACAGTTTTATAATTTTATAAGTTGATACTTGAAATCGACCCTCAATTTACTGAGGAGATGTAAATAAAACAATTCAATGTGATTTGTACATGTCACCTGAATTTATTTTATTTCCCTATCAAATGGTTCCTTGTGGAGAAAGGTACGTTGGCCCTGAGAGCTCAACGAACAGCAATTTATGAAAACACATTAAAGTTGACAAAACACAAGCAAAGTTAGAAAACATTTTCATCAATTTCACCACACAACACAACAAATAACAGAAATGCGCAGCAAATAGACAAACGCGCTGCAAATAGACAAACGCGCTGCAAATAGAGGAGAAACCACAACGGAAGTGTTTCCAGAGGACAGCTAAAAGTGATGGACACTGCTGCCACAGGAGACACAAAAGCGTCCAATACGTCCTTCTGCAGTCTCTCCCTGTACAGTGTTGTGCATATTTTTCACGAACGCTGAACTTAACGAATCAGTTTTCATATTATTAACGTCAACGTAACGATGACGTGAGTGAACGTCATGTTCATTTTTTAAATCATCATCGTATCAGGCCATCATGAAATACCTGGAGCGGGCGAGTGTGTGTGTGTGTGCCTGTGTGTGTGCCTGTGTGTGTAGCGAGAGGACAGGCCCCGAGTCCCGGGGCTCCGACCCCGCCCCCTCGCTCAGAAGAGAGGGCAAAATGTCTAGTAAAGGTTTCCTCCCCCTGCACAATATAGACAATACATTGCCTCACAAACTGGGGCTTGCTTATTAGCGCTGTTTATTCAGCTTCACAGGAGTAAACGGCATGTCTCTAGATCGGACCATCTTCCGTGCTCAGAGCTCACTGTGGGCGCTCCGAATGGGCGGGGTCGGAGCGCCCGCTACACACACACACACACACACGCTCACGTACACGCACGCACACACACACTCGCCCGCTCCTGGTATTTCATGATTGCCTGATACGATGATGATTTAAAAAATGAACATGACTTTCACTCACGTTCATCGTTACGTTCACGTTAATAATATGAAAACTGAGTCGTTAAGTTCAGCGTTCGCGAAAAATATGCACAACACTGTACAGCCACTGCAGAGGGGCTGAAGAGCCGCATTCGGCTCCAGAGCCACGGGTGGCCAACCCCTGTGAGGAACCAAATTTGTATATTTTATTGGACGTTTTTTGTGCAGCATTGTCCATAATTAAAACACAGCAGTGTCCATCACTTTTAGATGTCCTCTGGAAATACTTCTGTTGTGGTTTCTCCTCTACTTGCAGCACGTTTGTCTATTTGCAGCGCGTTTCTCTATTTGCTGCGAGTTTGTCTATTTGCTGCGAATTTCTGTAATGTGTTGTGTTGTGGAATTGATGAAGATGTTTTCTTACTTTGCTTGTGTTTTGTCAACTTGCATGTGTTTTCTTAAGTTGATGTTCATTGAGCTCTCAGGGCCACCGTAGGTATATTGGCTGGTTAATAAATGTACCACACTGCATACAGTGGTGTTGTAAAGTATTACAGATAATTACTCTACACTATGCTTTCAGTGTAAACCATGATCCTATGAAAACTTCTCTGTTACCCAAAAGTATTGATAGATCTGTACTTTTGGTTGTGCGTGAGTGTTGATCAGGATATCCTCCGAGGATGTGGGATTTTCTGCAGAGTCATCCTTGGCCTCACTTTACACAGATGACTATGATTATCCCCTGAAAGGCCCTGCAGAAAATAAGCTGTTAGATCAGGAGGGTGGTCTGCTTTCTTACAGGGGCAATTGTCCTGTCAAGCAGTCTGTTTCTATAAAGAGTCTTCAGATGAGGTACCGTGTAATTTAAATATGATTATTCCCCTTTTCAGTCTTATCTGTTTCCTGTCATGCATAACGTCTGTGCAACCACACTGAAGGGATCTGCAACCTGATACAGCAAGCCTGCCAGGGGCTAATGTTGCTTTGAGAAAAATGTCCAAAACTGAAAAAAACTAACTATAAATGTATACAATTTACAAGTTGGCCATAATTACAACTATAGCATCCTGTTCCACCAGAGTACATGGAGGTCTCAGCGGGGCTTTAGAATTTCACCAAAAAGGCAATCTTCCACTTCCTACACCTCACATAGCGCCCTGATATATCACCAATAAATAACCATTGTAAGATATAGCATCATTTGGCTGGAGAAATACATTTAAAAGTCCCACACAGTACATTTTGCATGGATGCGTTGCTGGTGTGTACAGTATTTGGAAAAGAGAGTGATTCACGCTTTTCTTTTTCAAATGTAACCTAATTACAAAAAATATTTGTACAAAACTTTTAACAGACAAAAAAAAACAATCACAAACTGCAACAAAACACTTTCTAATTAAAAACAACAAACAAAACGTGAAGACAGACAAAAAAACAAAAAATGGCCCTTGAGAAGAAACAGAATGTGTGAGGCATGGAGGTGTGGTTCTCCAATAGGGGGTCCTCTGACCCCTGGCGTCCCTTGCACGCTGCCAGAAGGTCTGCAAAACATTTCAAGATTCATTCACTAAAAATGATCACGATATATGATTCTATATGATATAATATTATATGACATGGTGGATCATTTTTTAACTTGTAATCCAAGACTATTTCTCGTGTCTTTCACATAATTGTAAGAAAAGGTCAACCGGGATATTAACTATGTATCTGGGGTCCTCGGCTGAGAACATATTGTGAATCCCTAGTTCACCCTCCGGAGCAGGCGGTGGCGGTAATGCTCCAATAAGGTGGATATTACCAGTAGGACGAAAGAGACGGCAAAGAAGAAGCAGAGTATGTCGTTGTAGCAGCAGAAGAAGAAGAAGAAGAAAAGGTGGCTACAGTAAATCAGGAAGGTTTTCCACCTTTTAACTGGCTCTTCTTCACAGGTAAGTCCTCACTGTACAGACCAAGCTGCACCAGAGGAAGCACTGTTGTGTGTTAGCATTTTGCTAACAGCATCTCGCTCTCTAACCCCAGTGGACGCTCTGCTCTGTAAACATTAGCTAACGAGCTGTCGCTGTTCCCCGTAGCTGGGTCCCCCCCCACAGAGAGCGGGAGGCCACTGTGGACGTTTTATCTGCTGTTTCAATCCTGTTTCGGTTTCCTGTCCGTCGCTCACTGCTCTGACAGATGCTTTTGCTGCTGAAACAGGCGCTAGCCTCGGACCCACAGTCTCGACAGCATGGCGGCCATTGGATCGCCACATTGGGATGAGCACCAGGCATATGAGGAGCTTCTGTACTGGGACGGACTGATCCAGGAGGGACACCGGCTCCTCCCGCATGATTTTGATAGGTATGTAAACACACACACCCAAACACCATACAACCACACAGGCATTTCTATATACCCTTACACTGACAGAAATGACACTGACAGAAAAGTGTATATACACAAACACACACTCAGTCGAACCTGTAATGAAAGAAAACACAGCGACATCTAGTGATTTGCAGGGGTTACAGCAGACATAAGATGAGACATTCCCAAGTGACAGCAGAACATTTAAAAATTAGCACAAGGGGAAATTTAGCAAGAATAGAAATAGATGTAATGTCGTGTATACAAGGTTGTTTCTATATGCAATATAGAGATAAAGATCAAAGTGGTGATATTGTGCAGTTCATCCCTTCTTTGTTATATACTGAGCACAAAGTGTGCAGCAGGTTTCGGTTTCATTTCAGCCATATTTAAGTTAAAGGTCAGTTTGCAAGTGAGTGAGCTGATCTGTTTTTGCTGCATTGTCCTTTTCAAAAGGAAATCACACACCGTTACAGCCTGCTGAATTAGATATATAGGATTATTTAATAAATCAGATAAAGCAGGATTTTGAATAACTGTTCTGACAGGTTGTTTGGCATCTGCCACCAAATGCGTGCGCAGTTTCATCGCTACTTCCTGTAGCGGACATTTAGGCTTAAAACACAGTGTAAATTATGCCTTTTCAAGAGGAATTTGAAATATAAACAATCCCTTTAAACTTGTCTTCAGTTTTGTCCTCACTTCATACATCTTACTTATATTAATTCTCATTCTTCCAGATATGAGGAGCTGCGTTACTGGTACGACTGCCTGTGCTACGAAGAGGAGCTCAGACAGTATCATGACTACATGGCTGCTGTCGAGGAGATTGAGGATCAGCGGCATTACGAGGTTATTCTCTCACCTGCTAAATCGATTTAAGATCATCCAGGGGCTCAGTTTTTTTGGGGGACTTATCTAACCCACTTTTTCTTTCACCGTCAATCCCATTTCAACCCTTCTCCTTACCCCGCAGTGCATAGGGGTAGGGAGTTCTAATTCATGTTGGGATGGATGGGTAGGGGTAAGTGTTGGGGCTATTCCCAGGATGCCCTGCGAATCACAGGATCAAATGTAGTATATTCCCCATTAATACATTTTCAAAATTTACCATAATGATTGTTAAATCATCATTTAATATTGTTTCAAAGTATTATGGTAATTACTTTCGAAACAAACATTTAAGAAAGTGCTACCGGGGTCTCGGTAGCTAGCATGCTAATGTAACATCATTATTGCTGATTTATGCACGATAATCCCGTATTTTGACATAATTTCACGTCCCTCTTTTGAAGATACACGATGCACTGGATTTAACCAGCGTATAGCAGTAAGCTTATTGAATTGAACTGCTCCTCTAATAACAAAGCATCCAGGCAGGCTTGCCTACATACGACTGCTACCAAACTAAATTATTACGGCAAGGTAACCCTGGAAAAAAGGGGTAGGGAGAAGGGTGAATTGGGATTGAGCCTATGGTTCAACCTTTAATGTTTTCCGTCACCATTCTATTTCCTTTTCTGCCTTAAAAAGATTTCTCTTCCACCTGTATCCTGCACATACAACTTATTTTTCGAAGTTTCTTAAATCAACTTTTTCGTAACCAGGACTAAATATATACGTTGGTTGCACTGGAGAACTTAATTTTTTTATTTAGTCTATCCAGCACTAATAAATGTGCATGCCAAAATGTTCTCTGTGCCTTTTGGCTCCTGTGGAATACATTTTAAACATTATCTTTTTTAATCATATCTGATCACGGAAATTGGACAAGCTGCTAACCCTTCTCTATCTTGTAGCATCTGGCTCATCTCAGAGTCAGATGAGGCCATATCTGCTGAAGATATTATGTCAGGATTAAATACCCAACTGAGGACAGGGGAGACTCATGGTGAAGTGGTTACCCCAGCTGTTGATTTCAGGTCTGGCCTGGGCCTCGCAAAGACCGGGACAGGTTGAACAGGCACTGCAAAAACTAGCAGGCATTTTGAATTATTACGAAGTTTATGATGATGCTTGAAAAGTACTTGTACATGGCTTAGCTCTATACAGACACGCAGGCGGAGTAGGGCGGGTAATGTTTAAATACAAAATGCCATTTACATAGACATAGAGACAGAAGTACCTGGACTTTGCCCATCATGTATGGATCCAAAACATGTCCATTTGAAAAAATAACAACTTCTAGAATGTACTTAAATAGCTGTGTGCTATTAACCCTGTATGGATTTGACTGAAAAAGAGCCCAAATTAATAAATCTAGGAATATACCGGCCACCCCTCGAAACCAAAGTCTTGCAAACAGCACGCATGGCCAATATACTTGTGGGACTTTCCAGGATGAAATATTTGCAAATTACTTTAGCTCACTCTGGCTAACGCTAACACCACCAGCATTCACTTCCTCTATGCTGCCCTAAAACAGAAGTTGCCAGTGGAACAACGACTGCCTTTATGGAGTGGCAAGGAAAATAAAATTGTAGTTTGAAAACTAGACTTTGAAAACAATATTATGACTAATGTTTTTTCTTTCCCAACGAAGGAGGCTGCACCCTCCCAGGCGAGCAAGGGACCATATGATCGCCACGTAATGGCCAAACATTCTGATGTGTATCCCACACCTGAGGAGCTGGAAGCTGTGCAGGAAATTGTCTCCCGTGTGGAGAGTGCTCTGAAGACCGTGTCTGACCAGATGGACACATCCAAGGAAAACAAAGACGATACGGAGACAGAGACAGAGAGGTAAGCAACGTTTCCAAATGAGCCATGGCACCTGTCCCAGTGACTAAAAAGTAAATCAAAATTCAATTAATCTTTTAAATCTGCAATCTTTCCCCATTCATTTTATTTCATTTAATTAAATCATATTTTTTACCTTTTTTCGTTCGCACCATCCAAGTACTGATTCAGAAGACCGTGTCCTGCGTGGTGTTATGAGGGTTGGGTTGGTGGCCAAAGGACTCTTGTTGAAGGGAGACAAGGACTTGGAGCTGGTGCTGCTTTGTTCCAACAAGCCTACAATCACCCTGCTTATAGAAGTGGCTGAAAAACTGACGGCACAGTTAGAGGTAGGAATCAGTAACTACAGCTCTGTTATGTCACTCTCCATTAAAAACCAGATATTGCAGGTTTAAACAGAAAAGTGTGTTTGCAGTTCTAATTTATTTTACCTCTTTTCAATAGGCTATTTCAGCGGGGGCATACACAGTAAGCCAGTGTCCGGGGGACGCGGCTATTGTTGTGACGAGCACAACAGAGTTAGCCCTGACTCTTACCATCCACCTGACATCACCTCTTGTCAGGATGGAGGAAGAATGTAAAACTGCAGACGAAGAAGAAGCGGTAGAAGGAGAGAAGGCAGAGGAAGAATCAGCAGTGGCCGAACGAGGAGAAGACTCAGTAGAAGGAGTGAAGACAGAAGAAGCAGAAATGGCTGAAGGAGGACAAGACGCAGTAGGAGTAGAAGCAGAAGTGGCAGACGCAGAAACGACCGAAGCAGCAGCAGAAGAAAAGACGGAAACATCACCAGTAGAAGAAGAAGAAGAAGAAGGTAGATATGTTGTTCAAGCCTCAGACTAGACATCAACTATCACAGGGCTGATCTGTGTGTTCTCAATATACAGACACTGCTTCTCCACTGATCTGTAACTCTGCGCTGATGGTTCAATCCTTCAGCGTATGTCATACCTCAGTGGAGCTTGTACAGTGACTGTCTCAGACCAAGGCCAGTGAACAACCGACCAGTGTTGGCTCTTCACTCGCTCTCGAGTCCTTTCATTGTTTCTGAGCTCCTACATTTCCTCTGAAGTCGCTGATACTTTCTGCACATGTTGTTGGCCTCAGTCATAAAAAGAAACACTTTGTTTATTCTTGTAGAATTGTTTTCATGTTTAAAGGGAAGGCTTTTTCAAGAATAACAAGTTCAAGCGCGTATTGCATGTATTTGATGCTGAACATGTATGTTTGGCACCAGCTGCAGCAAAACTGATCTGCAGCTAGGAGTTTCCTTCAGGTTCTCAGGGGAGGCTTTAAATTCAACCACGCAGGAAAAGGGAGGTAGGACTGACTGATTGTCTGTTTATGTTGGAATTTGATGGTTATTGGAGTTTTAGTTGAGCTTCCATGTTAATCAACCTGGAAAGTATTTACACTAGAGTCTAAAGTTACAGTGAGTTCGTTTATTGGTCATTGGGAGTTTGCTGAAGCCCCATATACAGAACAGAACCATACCAGTCTCAGTGCCGTTTTAGTCCAGTTACGGCTCTTCACACCAGGGCTGCACATTTTTAGTCCAGAAAAGAACACAACGACTACTGAGTTGTCAAACCAGCATGCCGGGCCAGTAAATGAGGAAGTCCGTCAAATATCAGAGAAGAACACTGAATGCCACTTGTTATCAGACCTAGCAGTGCTAACCAGATTAAAATGCTATTTTAACATTGAATTAAATGCTCAAGTATGATAGGTTAATTTTTTTTATCATTAATGTTATTATGATGCAGCTCTGCTGCTAATTTACTGCTAACCATTGTTTGACAGTTTTCAACTGTTTACAATGGCTCATTATAGACATGACATGCAGTTTTCAGACAGATTAGCTGAATTGTATTTTTAGTGTGTAGAATGAGCTAGAAGCTGCACACAGCTGGTATGGCTCTCTGTGTTTCCAGACCTTCAGAAAGCATCTTTTAGATCAGGGGCTCCATCAGTTTTGCTGCAGCATGGCGCAGACGTTTAGAGTCTCTAAATGCTTGTGATTTACAACTGATTACCTTTTTAGTTTGTCAAATTTTTGTAGGAATCGCTGGACCTTTGACCAACTGGACAAACTGTCTCAGGAGGGGAAGGAAGCAGCAAACCCAAGCCAAGGGGCTGAGGGAAGGGGGGCTGGTTAATGCAGTTTGTACACCCAACACATAGAGTGATAGACAGTAAACACTACTTAACTTTATGGCAGTCTTTTTGCTTCCACCTTCACACACTGGTGAAAAGGTAGCTGGTCTCTTTGACTGTCAGGGTTGTTGGGACCAAGCATATAACACACTAGCTATCTCTGACCCCCCCCCCTCTCCCCGCTGCTGGTGGTTTGAGGAGCGCTGCTATTCCCTGAGCTGCAAGACAGAACCAACCCCCTTGGTCAAACTGTACCTTTTCTTCTTACCCCACCTCGTCAATAGAAACGCGAACAGTCATCGATCCGCCGGACGTTCTGGACAGGCAGAAATGCCTTACTGCCTTGGCGTCTCTCCGCCACGCCAAGTGGTTCCAGGTTTGCATTCCCGTCCTTATTTGTACATAAGGTTGAATCTATTCCTTTTAAAACATTTATTTTATTTTCTTAGAGACGAGAACACTTTTTAAACTGTTTTCATTTCAAGATGTTGTTCAATGATCCTAAAATATCAAAATGTGAAAGAACTTGAGAAGAGTGGGAGAATGCTCTGCTGTTCCATACCAATGACAAAACTAAAGAAATCATTTGTATCGACACAGCATTTAATTTGATTTATTAAAACGACGTCTGTCAGAATGACCTCTCAAAATGTTTACTCTGGAGATGGCTCAGTTCTTATCTTTCTGCTGCCTTGCTTTCCGGATCTTTTCATGAGAACCCAGAAAAACAGGAGTGAGGTCCCGTTGGAGGCGGCAGCTCCTCTGACTGAACTGGTTTTGTTTGTGTCTCCAGGCTAAGGTCAGCCACCTGAACTCTGCCGTGGTTGTGATCCGGATCATGAGGGACTTGTGTAACCGTGTTCCGACCTGGACGCCACTCTCTGGATGGGTAAGGAAACTGTCATTGCAAATTATAGCAGCTGTTAGACATGCACTGAAGTCTGTATAATCTCCTGACAACCTCTGCAGGGGCTGCATGTGAGAATGCAAATGTCTGAGTGAGAGCCTGCAGACTTTCTCCGGAGTTTCTCTCTTCTCCTAAAGCAAGGTGGCGTGTTGATTACCTTTCTAACACGTGACCGATGCGAAAAAGACAACAAATGTCTCAGGATGAAAAAGTGGTGCCATACATGTAGAAGAAACCAAAGATGTCGAGAGTGGTAAGAGCTGTCGCCACTCACCAGTGTTAATGTGCTGTAAGTAAAAACGGGCAGAATCTGATGGGGAATTAATACATTGTGTCCTGCCTCGACATGCTGCACCACTCCTCACCTGAATGCTCCGGAGATTTCCGAGCCCCGAAACTCCTGCTGCTTTGTTCATGTGTGAATGGCAAACTCTGGAGAAAGTCTGGACTCCATTGTGTGGACATTCTCCGGAATTCATGTCTGAAAACAGCTTAAGTTATAACAGCAGCTCAGATGAGGTCTTTCTATATGTGTGATCAAATCCTTGACTTTTCTATGGAGCAGCATTTGATACGTTTTTTGTTTTTCCCCACACAGCCTCTTGAACTGCTGGTCGAGAAGGCGATCTGTACGTCTGAGAGACCAATGGGAGCGGGCGAGTCCTTCCGCCGGGTTTTGGAGTGTGTGGCCTCTGGAATTCTCTTATATGGTGAGTTAGTCAAACCAGAACAAACATCCATGCCCTGGCCTCAATATCAGTGAACAAATGTATCTGTCAATGTGCCAAGATGGCCCTGGAATCAAAGATCCATGTGAGAAGGAAGAAGTCGACGCCACTGAAAACCTGACTCCGCAGCAGCGTGAAGACATCACGCAGAGTGCTCAAGTAAGACGAGGCCACACAGGCCAACACAGCCACACTCGTATTCATGAACCCTGTAGAAAAAGAATCTAACTTCTATATTTTTCTCAGCTTGCTTTGAGGCTATGTGCGTTTGCACAGATGCATAAGGTGTTGGGGAGGGAATACAAACCTGTAAAGCCACGGAAGTCACTTGGAGCCAGCCACAGAGAGAACACAGGTACATAACGGTCTGGACCCTTTCCCCTTTCCATACAGTTCATGAGTCGTGTAATGCCTTTTAATAAAAATGCTTGTTTCTGTTGTTCTTTGCAGCCCAGATAGCTCCTGCTGGATACTCCACCCTGCCAGCGAAGAGACCTTACACCGAGATGGAAAAAGACGAGGAGGAGCCCCAACTCAACAGCAAACAGAGGAAGTTTCTCAAGTTCCAGAAGCGCTTCCAGAGGAAATCATGTCAGTAATGAATATCACAGATCTTTCTAATGGCTGAGCAATTTGAATGTCAAATGCTTCACTTTTGATTGTGGAGACATGTCCTGGCAGATGTTAAATGTTTCTTGAACTGGAGAAAATTACCCTCATTAATGTCTTAATCCTCAACTCCATGATGGATTCACATTATTATTATGAGCAAAGATTGTTTCAAAGCACACATGGCTACGTGACTGTTATTTGAAAACGGGAATCATTAACCAAATCACCTCACTTCCATAGTGCATGAGTACACAATATGCTGTGTTCACACCAAACACGGAGCAAATTTCCGCGTTGCGTAACCTGCGTGAGTTTGGCCGCAGGATCGTTTGTGTTTACTCGAGCAACGCAAGTAATCACAACCCGCGGACATTCGCCTGTTCTCTTTGGAAAAGAGGAGAGGAGGACTTAAGGCTGAAGTAACTACAGTTGCTGTGTTGTACATGTTGTCGAAACGCCAGAGAAGCCAGTGTGTGTGGGTCCACTAGCCCATCTCAAGGTGCCCACACCTTTGGGAATTTCTCCATCCTCTTCAGGAGCTGCGTCTGGATGACTGCAATTACCAGCACTACCTGACCATCGGCCAGTTTGATGACCTGCTAACTGGTGAGTGTTCCTCTCAACGCTGATTGGCTTTTGCGACTTCACTTCAAGCAAATTCTTCGCTCGCTCTTCAAATAATTTGACTCGTTCTCATTGTCCGGCATGTGTGACACAAAGTTTACGTCAATACACATCTTTGCATTGACTGTGTGCAGTCAAATTGCACAATAAATCCAATCACGTTTGGTGTGAACACAGCATCCGTGTCAACAATGCAAATATGGAATCGGGAAAAATTTTTAATCCGCTTACAGAATCTTAGGACCTGATCTGCAGAATAACTCGCACTGTCCATTCAGTACGTTTTCCTTAATGGATCTGCAATATCTGGAAGAGTAGATGAAAATACCTTCATTTAGCAAACACATGCAGGGATTGAGACTGCTTATCAGCACTGCGTTATGCACAGATTGCTGCAGCCAAACAAACTGTGCATTCACAGCCACTAGTGAACTGAAAGTCTACCTCAAGCCTAAAGACAAATGTACATTGACATCCATCATGTCTTTCGTATTTCCCTCTTTTTCACTGGGGGTTTTCTTTTTCGCAAGTTGCGCTCGTCTCCAGTGCGTTCGACTCCTCTGATGCGCTCTCCTCCCTCTCCATCACCCGGCTGCTCCGTTGTGGGACCGCTTGTATCGAGAGACCTCACCACTGCCTGTGAAATACATTTTTTTGTTTTGCAGGCCAACATAGAGTGTAATGTTTCATGTGTTGTAGTTCTTTCTCAACGATACAGATAGCATCATGCTGTAATAAAACTACTTTGTACGTGTTTGCTATATCGTTTGGCTAACAATGTGGCACTGATAATAGCTGTGGTACATATTATTGATACATGGTGTCTCTGTAGTAGTGTTGTAGTTTGTGAGAGAATTTTGCATTTTGAAGGTTATTCTCTACTACTTCAACTTATCTTCAATTTTGGGAAAAGTAAATTATTCTGGTATTCTGATATTCCTTCATATCTATCCTACATGACAAAGTTCTTTTAATTTCATTCCTTCACAAACCCTGATTTCCTTTTCCCTGTAGTCACAGAAGATTTTAGCATGAATGCTGTGATGCGTCTGAACCAGTACAGACCTGGTCTGGAGTACCGGCTCACATCTCAAACTGGGCCAGTCCACGAGCCCGTCTTCACCATGACTGTGGACTTGAATGGGGTCGTCTACGAGGCCACCGGGCCTTCCAAACGAGCTGCCAAGCTCAACGTAGCCACCAAGGCAAGATACTCGTCCTTCGTTTCACAAACGCATGTTAATCACTCAGTCCTGGCTGACTTCTCTGCTACAGTGACAAAGACATCTTTTACTTGACCTGTATTCCTGTTGTAGTTCACGGACATACAGTCCAACGGGCCATTGATGTAAAGAGTTGTTCACGTTTTACTTATGTCATTCACAGGTCCTGCAGGAACTCGGCCTGCCAACAGGATCTGATTCTAAACCAGAGTCCATAGCTGAAGTTGAAGGACCAGTAAAAGATGCAACGATGACCTCTGCTTTGTCAGAAGATGTACGCACATGTGTTCCTCCTTCAGTTGTGTTGAATTTAGAATCTGTCCATCAGTAATATCACCTACCCTTTTTAAGGGAGCTTTAACCAATCCCAGCTGACATTTGGCGAGAGGCGGGTGCACCTTGAACAGGTCGTCGCTCCATCGCAGGGCCAACATTCAGAGACAAACCACCATTCACAGTCAAGCTCAATTCAGAGTCTAGAGTAATGTAACCCAGATCTGTATTTCTTTGGACTGTGTGAGAAAGGTGGAAGAGAGATGGAATGTTCATGTGCAAAGGGCTCATTGTCGTGTCTGTTTAACATGGGTCATGTTTGTCCACTTGTTTTGAACAGAGCGGCCAGGGCCCCATCTTGACCAAACATGGCAAAAACCCTGTGATGGAGCTAAATGAGAAGCGTCGCAGCCTTAAGTACGAGCTGTCTGCAGAGACGGGGGGCTCCCATGAAAAGTGCTTTGTCATGGAGGTGAGGCAGCACCATCACAACACAAAAACAAGACTACAAAGATGGCTTGTATTGAAAACCTGGGTTCTGCTTTAAATGGAACAGCCCTGCATTACAATTCCAATAGCTGATGTGTGTCAGCATTTCTATCTCGCAGAATCAAATAAGAGTGAACGCTGATGCGATGAAAAGGAACCAAGCGTCGAAGTGTTCCCTCTTTCTTGTCTGTCAGGTGGAGGTGGACGGGCAGAAGTTTAAAGGGCGAGGTTCGAACAAGAAGGAGGCAAAGGCCTATGCTGCCCTCGCTGCTCTGGAGAAGCTGTTCCCAGAAAACGATGGGGAATCGAACACCAACAGATTTCTTACAAAGAAGAAGGTCACCTACACCGACATGGTAATGTTTCAGGCCCTTGATCGCCAGCATGTGAGACTCCGGTTCAGTTGATTATGAAGAGCACATTGCATTAAATCATT
This sequence comes from Platichthys flesus, assembly GCF_949316205.1. NCBI lineage: Eukaryota > Metazoa > Chordata > Actinopteri > Pleuronectiformes > Pleuronectidae > Platichthys > Platichthys flesus. Next base: position 7,741,568 of record NC_084949.1, read on the forward strand.
TTCTGTGTCATTGATCAACAGCACATCCCGGGTTTTGGAACAATTCGTGGCATTCCTTCAGACTCCGGATCACGAGGCTGGGGGCCCAACAGAGGACGAGGCAGGGGCCGAGGCAAACAGTTCACTGGAGGACCCAGCTATAACAAGAGTAAGCACTTTCACACTCGCTAGGTGTAAAGACAGAAAACAAGATTTTTTTTATATACATCAATCACCTATGAGGAAATCAACTGAAGTCTTTTCTTTCCATAACAGCCAACTACAGTTATGAGGGCAACACTGGCGCATGTAAGTTTACACTTCTCATCTCTGTTAGCCACAATTAGTCTACAATTACAATATTGCTGTTTAATTATAAAGAAGTGCAACAAAATATTTGTGGGAAAAATCTTAAGTCTTAAAAGAATCGGAACCTTCATTTACTAAACACTGAAAATAAAGCCATATTCTTAGAAGAGTGCAGACCTGCACCAGGGCCCAACAGTTCCTATATAAAACCACGTTTTATTCACTAGATCTAGATTTTAATTTGTATCTGCTGATATTTTTCATCAAGAGCTGTGAATTATTCTCAAAGTCATCAACAGAAATTCAATTCCATCTCACACTATTAAGGAAAGAGAAGGCAAATCCCTGAATCCACCCCCTGATCCATTAATGGCAGTTTGTCACACATACAGCTGAAAATGCTCGATATTTATCAATAAGACAGCTTCTGGAAAACAGTCAATTTCTCAAATAATATTTGTACGTGTTTTTGATGGTAAACAGGGGGGGGGGGGGGGGGTTGATTGTTAGAATTCAACACCACCATTTACATATGACCGTTTGGGACCTGGGAAGTTAAAATGGACATTTGTTTTTAGATGAAGACAAATCATTCTACATATATGATTTTGTCAACATTTTTAGATAAACTTTACGGTAACAACACAGCCAAAAGCCCTGCACCTGGCGGAGCAGGCAGCAACGTCGGCTACGGCACCTTCTACCCCGAGAGCAGCGGCGGCACCTTCTACTCCGAGAGCAGCGGCAGCACCACCAACTACTCCTGCCCCCCCATGTCCAACTCCGACTCCAGCGCCGCCAAGGGAGAAAGCTACCAGTCTATGCCTCCCCCTGCCGATCAGGAGAGCCCATACAGCTACGGCTATGGAGACGAGAAGAAGAAGATGCTGACACAAACCCAGAACGAGGGCCAGGCAGGAAACCACTCCATGTACAGCACCGCTTACCCCAGCTCAGTGACGGGCGGCCAAGTGTATAATAATTACGGTGAGTCAAGATGGAGCAAGTCTTTCTCCGATGCAACTGTTCACACTTCAAAATGATCCGTGGCTGCATTGATGTGTCCTGTATAAACAAACAAATCTGACATGGGAATTTGATCTAATTCCACAGGCTGGGGGAACCAGTCGTCCTGGGGTAACCAGCAGGGGGGGTACACCTCGTACCAGGGCTATGGAGGACAAAACCAGGGCTCGTACTCTGGATACAGCAACGTGAATTACTAGTCATGACGTCATGCTACGGCCTTTCTCACCTGACTCGGCCATCTTCTGACTCTGATTGTTCCCCCTCGAATATGATCTGGGGATCCCACTTCTCAAAAGGAAAAGGAAAATTGCTCGTGTTGTCATCCAAACTGTATTTTTGCTGTTTTTGTTTTGTACCTGTTTATTCCCGCGTCTGGTAAAAGTCATTTTAGGTGACAGATGCTCAAGTTTATGATTTGTTCAAGTCCCTGTTTTCTTTTAAGTGCTACACCTGTCAGCGAGTTTTAAAAGAACATACCTGGTTTATCATTCTGTCTTGTGTCTTGGGTTGTTGTGTTATTTTAATAAAGCGCACTGTTTTTGTTACAGCACATTTGAAGCTGCTTGTAGTTTAAACTGAAGATTTGTTTATTTGTGTCACAAAATGCTCAAATAACCAATGAAATAAATGATTATGACTTGGAGCGAAACTTCTGACCAACAGTTTGCTATTTCACAAACAAAAACAAAGTTAGGATAGTGTGTGTACATACCAGCTCAAGTCAGAGTTGAGCTGTCACCACTAGGATTTGAAATGTGAGTGAACTTGAGCTTCCCCAGATATTCCTCACATCTGTGTTACCGGGAATGTGTTGGAACTGCAAGCGGCGTCTGCAGCGTATGCAGATGCTTCACTTTATCACCCAGTGTAGTGTGCGTGTAGTATAACTGTAGTGTGGTCATATCACATGTGCAGCTATGTTAGCAAAGACGGGATGGAGCCTTGTTGGCCGCTGTGAGGGAATGAGGTCATTTTAGCTGCAACGGTTCCACAGGAGGAATTACTATGGCACAAGGACACAGATGGAACATAATGGAGATAATGTAAATGCCAGGTGGAGAATAAATCATCATTAAATGAGAAATACATAACATTTTATATGTATGGGCATCATTTGAAGACGTCATACTGTCTTTGCAAAAGTAAGCACACCTACATCATCACCCTTAAACCCACAGACCTGAATGAACACTAGTTCCCTTCTCAAAGGGACACTCCACATTGTTAGTGTTAAACTTCCATAAAGGTTGTAGAACATATTTAAAATATAATGGTCCAAATGGAAACAACAGACTGAGATACAGAATTTGAGGCTCTGGTATAAGTCAAGTTCCAGAGCTTGATATTAAATGTCCCATTATTCTACTCAATTACATCTTTTATTCATCTTTTTAAAGTCAAACTGTCTTTTGATCATCAGAGGCAGACCGATATAAGGGATAGAGTTGGACAGATAGACATATAGTGGTGTCATCAGGGTTACTTTCTCAGAATTGAGAAAGTGCCTCTAGAGTCAAAGAGGAGATTATGCTGATGTATTAACATGCAAATGATGAGAAGGCCTCTTGAGCATCGCATTTATGAAGTTCCTTTTTAATCAGGCTAATGTGAGAAGTATATACACAGTAACAATCTTTATTTTCTTATATTAGCACCTCTTCATTCGGCCAAATAACATTTTTATATATATATTTTCGATTGTGTGAATGGAAATTATTTAAAGCACCAAGAAAGTAAATGATTTGGCTTTTAATTTTAATATTTTCTTTTATGATATTTTTCTTGTCTTTTTTGTTGTGTGTTGTTTTCACCCTATTTATTTTGTAAAGCACTGTATAATCTTAAAGTGCTATAGAAACAGTGTAATGGGTGGTAGTTCAGTATGAAGTCGACAGTCGTGTGCATTTGCGTGTTAAATTGAGAAGACCGCAGTAGATCATGTTTTCGTTTGCAGATGAAATGGCACCGGAAATTATGAATTATGAATTATGCAAAAAAAATGACAAGACTGCTTTCTATGAAACTGCAGTTTGCACTGGCCATGACCCATCAGTCGGCTGATGTATACCTGTTATATTTTCCTTTTCCGAAATGATCCAAAAATACATTTTTACAAATGAAGGAGGAAACCAAGTGATTAACACAGAGGTGGAAAAAGTGGAGTCTGGACAGCAGCTATAATAACCTTGGCGGATCACATGTGGCCCAAGTGACCCGCTGGTCCCAAGACTGAGTCAGGGTGTGAGCAATGCTCACGTCCCTGTGGCGTGTCCCCAGGGCTCGTCCTCCTGCGACCTGATAAAAGGGAGGGCAGGAGGAGTGCTGCGAGGACAGAGGGGGTCCCATCAGGTCATCTGAGCAGTTATCCGCTGTGAGTGTTTTATCTTTGACATTACTATCTCTTCTTCACACCACCCGTTCTGGCTGTTTTCCTTGTCTGTCAGTTTTGTTTTGGAGAGGAGTCAGAGAGGAGTGATGCATCACATTCTGTTTCACTTCTGCGTTAGGGTTTGGGTTAGGGTTAGGCTGGTGAAGGTCATCTGATCTGTGGCCTTTACAACTTGTGATTCTTATTTGAAAAAAGGGTGGAATGATAAGCTTGAAAAAACATGACCTTGTGATTCCTGAAGCTCTTAGCCTCTCTCTCTCTCTCTCTCTCTCTCTCTCTCTCTCTCTCTCCCACACACAGACACACACACACACACTTTGATTAACGTCTATTAGCTGCAGCTGGGACATGTCAGCTCTGGGCTGCAGCCAATCACAAGTCACCATAAGGCATAAAACTCCAGTGTGCGCGTAGTGGTGTCATGAGGAGGAAGGTGACAGGAAAGCGTAGGCTTGTGTGGTAAGCTGCCGTTGTTGTTTCTCACGCTTGTTTTATGTTCCTCTTCTCAGTTCTCTGCTTATGTACTAGTCACTTTAAGTTGACAGTCTGTTGATTGAAGATCAGATTGTTATCTTTAAAGATGGCGATTCCTCTGGTGTTCATCCTAATTGCTACCATCTCTGTGGCCTACTGCTATCCTACTGCCTTCCAAGACCTGGAGGGAAATGGCAGTAAGTGTTTTTCACTGGCTTAAATTGTTTAAATATTTCTCAGTATGCTTCTTGGACTCTACAGATTCTATATCTTGTTTCCCTTTTCAAAAAGAAAACCGAACTTCAATCAAGTTCCTGGCTTTAGGAGACTGGGGTGGCGTGCCCTATCCCCCGTACATCACCGCCGTGCAGAAGGCTACTGCTCGGGAGATGAGCAAAATAGCAGAGCACATGGGAGCTGACTTCGTTCTGGCCCTTGGCGACAACTTCTACTATAGAGGTGTGGACAGCGTGGATTCTCCTCGGTTTAAGGTCAGTTAAGTGAACCTGCGAGAGTGGAAATTGGCGTTTCCACTCGTTGAGTAAAGTGGCATGGTGGACGTGATTTGACTGGGCTTTATCTTTTGCGTCTTCTCGTCAGGACACGTTTGAGACAGTGTACACAGCCAAGTCTCTCAGAGTGCCCTGGTATGTGCTCGCTGGGAATCACGACCACGCAGGGAACGTCAAAGCCCAGATTGACTACAGCCAGAAATCAGACAGATGGTGAGACGCAAATAGAAAAAGTCGAATTAAGTCCAGACACCAAGAAACTGACTGACACTTTCTTTGCTCCTCCGTCATTGTCTCAGGAAGTTTCCCTCATATTACTACGAGTTGAACTTCCGCATCCCCAACACCGGGAAGACTCTGACCATCATCATGCTGGACACAGTTATGCTGTGTGGCAACTCTGACGACTTCCTTGACGAGAAGCCCAGAGGCCCCCTGCGAGCTGTGGACGCCAACCGTCAGGTGACCTGGCTGCAGGAGAGACTAGCCCAGTCCAAGGCGGACTTCCTGTTGGTTGCTGGCCACTACCCTGTGTGGTCGGTGTCGGAACACGGGCCCACAGAGTGTCTGCTGCAGAGGGTTCATCCTCTGCTCATTAAATACAAGGCCACTGCCTACCTCTGTGGCCATGACCACAATCTGCAGGTTAGTACAATTCACAAAAATTGTATGAGTTTTCAAAAAGGTGCTTCAGTCCTAATCCGGTCTCTGTGCTCTACAGTACATTGAAGAGTCTGGTGTTGGCTACGTGGTGAGTGGTGCTGGAAACTTCCTGGATCCTGACATCCGGCACTGGAAGCACGTTCCCAAAGGTTCTGTGAAGTTCTTCACTGGCAAGGCTTCAACATTGGGAGGCTTTGTCCATGCAGAAGTCACCAAGAACAAGATGGTTCTGACCTTTTACCAGGCAAAGGGCACCTCACTCTATCGAACCGTCCTCTCTCAAAGGGCGTTTGACTAGAAGGGCGACTGGGAAACAGTCGACTCTCTCAGAATCATTCTGCAGTGTAGTTTGAGATCAGACTAATAGCTGTAATCCTGTATATTAAATGCTGGCATTAATATTTCAAAAGTATTGATTATATTTTAAAAGAATCAACTGGTTTTAACATTTATGTAAATGTTTGTATGAAAAAATAATAAATTGTAATTTGTAAAAAATTGTGTACTGACATTTGTAACTATTGCCTATAATGGTAAATTATGTACTATGGCACAACAAGGTGCCTTGAAAACTAAAAGTGAAAATTTGAGGAAAACCACGTGGGACGTGATGGGGATGATGACGTCATCCTGGTCCCAAACGTGAAAAGCATTTGGATGGGAGTGGTTGAGGCCACCTGGCATGTTCAGCTGACTAACTCCATCCAGCTCAGCCTCCTTTTTCAGGTCATCATCAACCGGGCCCAACAAACAGTCTGTGGACGGACACAGGAGGAGAGATGAGGATTCGATTGTACACTTACCCAAACTAGAATGACACTCAGTCAAGCACATACCTCCGACGAGGCCCAACTGTCTCCTTGAATTCAATCAAACTCTTAATTAATACATTTTATTTGTATTTTCCCTGGTAAATCTCGCAATGTTAAAGACAGTAAAAAGAAAATCATGGATTCAGATTCACACCAAAATTTGATGGCTACTTCCCCAAACCCATACCACACAACGAGATTAGAACAAAGTAAAAATATAAAGAAACTTTAAGCTATAAGAACACTAGTCTACAGTTGCTATTTAAACTTAAGGACCGATTCTGTTTGTTTCAGTGTTGGAGCTAAAAGCAGCATCCCCTTTGTTTCAAACGAGCAACTGCTGCTTCATTCAGGCGGGTGAATAATGAATTAGTCGTGTAGGCAGGAGGAAATGAGTGTGTGGATAACTTGTAGGTTTTTGGGGACTGTAGCAATATTTCTGAAATGTAAAGTGCAGAATTGAACAAGGCCCTTGAAATGGTGAAAGAAGCTGAGGTATTGATACTTTGTGGAGCTTGGATTTGAGGATCAGATGACTTCAAGCTTTTAATATAAAAGTGCTTTGTTCTGCTGATGTGAATCTGTTCAGTCAGAATCCGTTCTTTAAAGTAAATCGTATGAGACTGTGACTGAAATCAGGTCCTACAGTTCTGAGCAGTGTTGCCCGGTTACATGTCCGAAGCAATTGCAGCCTTTCTGCTGGCTGGATTGTGAATTTGCACCTTCTTCTTTGAACTGGAGTCTTGTAAAAGTGCTCCATATGCACAAATGTTGCACTCCAGTCATATTTGAACAGACACAAATGTTCTTGGACATCTCTGGAGAGACATGAGAAGAACAGTCTACTTATATTGTAAATATGCCTAGACAAACAGTGGCTCATTTGTTCTGTGGTTTGGTCAAATCAGGTCAGTGTTTATTAATATCAAGTGAACTCGCAGCTCGGAAAACATCTGACACATTAAAAATTTTCCCTAAGGCTTGTATTTTCCCTCTCTCCTTTCCTGCTTATTTTGTCGTTATACAATTTGCCAGAGTAAATCAGAATGAGTTGTGTGACGCATGTATATGGAGCACCTATGGTTTACATTATGCATTAATGCATAGCAGTCTGAGCCCAGCAGTCGCCCTTTAGTCAAATTCCTGTTTACATTGTGTCAGCGCTGCCTGTTCACCTATTCTGTGGCTTTGCCTTAATTTTCTTAGGTATCATTTTATATATACCTGTACATCATTGGCAGCATTCAAACATATGTCACTCATTAAAATCCGGTCACACAGCCTGTAAGTAATCTGGACATCCAGTTGTTTTTATGCTCATGTCAGGAGCATATATATATATATATGCAAAAAATGAAATAATGAAATACTGACATGGCTACTGCCGCAAAAGGACGGGAGAGGTCAAGACTTCTGCAGTCTTCCTTTCCCCGTCAGAGAACCACCTGGCCTGCCAATGCGGGATTAGGCTGGATGACAGCAGATTGGCAGTGACCATGGCCTGGATAAACGCAGCCAACCAATGACTATTAACCGGGGAGCGAAGCACAGAGAGCACAGCAGACAGATTTCTATTTTTTACACCCTCCTCTCTTGCTGACATGATGGATGTTGAGTTTCACTGCTCTACTGTGTCAGATGAAAGAAGATCTTTACAGAGAATGGCACCTTTCAATTCTGCACAGAGAAAATAAAAGTATGCAAACAGACACACAGCATGCTGGACTATAGGTTCACCCCCCTACAACCAGGCAAAGCACACAATAACTTCTTATTGTAGCATCTGAGGAAATGGCAAAGACATTTTATTGTTTATTGGCGACTTCAGGGTTAATGACTGTTGGTGCGTGGGGTCTTGGTTCAGGTATGGGATAATCTGCTGGTGTCATGCTTCGTCAGAGCTGACAGGTCTGAGTCACTGCTGAAAGGAAGCTATCACCTGAGGATAAAGGACTAGTGAGGATAAAGGACTAGTGAGGATCACTTAACCTGGACTAACCTGTAGACCAAAGAAGCCTCGCCTCACACACTCTGATACTACTATGCCCATATACATGTATGAGTTCATCTTCAGGTCCTGAGGGGTGCACCAATAGGTTGGCAGCAAGTAAGCAATTTGAATTGATTTTATCAGCAGTTATAATCCCAAATTATGACAGTTGTAATCATTAACTTAACTTTTTATTACACTCTTTAACACTCAAGGAGTGGATGCGGCATTGCAAATCTATATAGCAGATTCAAACCAATATGACAGGAGTCTTATTGTGGTGAAACTGCAGATAATTTGAACCCTAATCTGCAGCTCCTTCAGCTCCATTGAGCTGGGTGGTGAGTTTCATTGCATTATTTAGCTCAATTTCAGCAACAGCAGACTCACAGCTGTAGCTGGTTGAGCATTTAGCAGCTAAAGAGGTGGGTATGTCTGGGATGTTGGTGGAGACCAAAAACAGAGCTAAAAGATGTACAATCATCATGTTTCCGGACACACAACTCCAGATTCATGACAGTGTTGAGCCATAATTGTGAATAAGCAACTGTTTGTTTATAAATTCACCATACGGATTATATGTCAATGTTATGTTGCTGCTAACTGGTATGCTATCTAATGTGTTATTACCTTTTTAAACCCTGCATTTGTTTGTTGGTTTGTTTGTAAACTGGATAACACAAAATAACTCTGACTCTGATCTCCATGAAAATGTGCTACATTTCCAAATAGAAACCTGGATAGTGATTTTTTAAATGTGGTTTCATGGGGGGACTGTTGGACCTTGGCAGAGAAGTGCGTTCTATAGTTCCTTCTGTAAAAGGGTTTTTATATAGTTACTCCTAAATTTGGGTCTTTTCATGTATTTTAACATCTGTAACATATTCAAGAATCACCATTAACAATTTTTGTGACCAGGTTTTTTTTCAGCCCCAGCATAACCCATGCTCACTGGTTTATATTCAGTTGCATGTTTTAGGTTTTACCAGCTGCTGCCGAATGAAGTGCAGCGCAGTAATCCTGCACTCACATGTTCCACTTCAAAACCCCCAGACAACAATTCTAATCCCAAAACATCTCTTCCCATGGAGGACACAGATTTAAGGCTGATCTCACTGCAGGCAGTTAGGCCTGTGTAAACAGTGTTTTCATTTGTGTCATTATGCCATCACAGTATGCTCATTGTCACTATGATGATGAGCATCAGGAAATTAAAAACAATCACCCCGTATATTACAACATATAGATAGATAGATAATAAAAGTGAGGAAATCTTATAAGTGGGTCATTGCAGTGTGGTCTGGAAACTTCGGGTGAATCTCTCCCTCTATCTGACCTTTGATCTGTATTAGCTCCACCTTAAGCCCCACCCCGCACAGAGATCCTGTGCAGCTAGTACATCCCCACCCCCCCCACACACACACAAGTTAAGAGCATTAAAATCTCCTGCTTGACGAAATAGGATTAACCAACCTTTTATCTTTTATCGCAAGTCACAAGTGAAGAAAGGGAAAGTTCTTTCTAAATTAATATAAAATATAACTTGTTGTTTTCCTCAAATAAAGGCACAAGCGAGGGTTTATTTGTTCCAAGAGCACCAAATAGGAAGCTGCTAAATCCTGTGGTGACTGTATACGACCCATGACATCACGTTATTCCACCTGAGCTCTCCCTTCTTTGCACTAATTTATAGAACTGCCCTTACTTTGGCAGAAAATTGTGTTTTCATAAGAGATCTCATCCTCAATAGTAAGAAGCTGATAGAGCAAATGTGTTTTTAGGGACTTTGAAGATGATATAATCTACAGAAAGTGATCACATGTTCTGAATCCTAAGGCTAGTTGTGAGTTTTAAAGTGCTTCCCCTCCCCCCCATAATTTATTTATATAATGGAAATCATATCATCCATAGTCAAGATTTTCTAACTAAACTTCTTCTTTAATTATTTTTTTTTAATTTTAAAATTTCACCCGTTGTTTTCACTTCCACCTTCTTCCTCCTACGCCTGCTCCGTGTCCTTTCACACTTCCCGCACCAGTGCACACCTTCAGCTTTTACAGCTGCAAATCCATTCCCCCTACTCGCCACATCTGTGCACTGGTTTTTCCCACCAGGTTGCTTCAAACATCAGCTCTCATTAGATAAAGTATGTTGAATGTCTCAGTGCTGCTATTTCTCTTTCCAGGCAAGTCCCAATGAGTGAAGCAGAGACCTCTGCCCAGGCCAACAATAATCTTAAAGAGCCCACTATCACAAAACATACACACACACACACACACACACACACAAAAGTCACTCCTGCTGCTTTGCAATGAAAACAGAGCCTTTCTGCTGCGCTCTGCTCTTCCTGCTCCATCCATCACTGACTCCCCTCTGCTCTTCACTCAACACCCTTCTCCTCTGACAGACACTGTATCTTTGCTTTCTCTCTCTGCACCCCCCCCCCCCCCCCGAGCCTGGATCAGTGTCCCGTCACACGACAACAATAACAAGGTGAGTTCTAATTCCACGGCTCAAAAGTAATAAAAGGACGTAGTATTAAAGGCTAAACTGCTCATCTAATCTTCTCTCCCTAATCTCCGGCCCTCCCTGACTACAGGCTCTCTGGTTCTCACAGATGGAATGAGCAAAGTTGCCTAAATGAGAGTTTTCCCCAAAACATCAAATGATAATAATAATGGTGATAAAAAAAAGTTAGTGTGTAATTACATTGATAGTGCATCAGTGATGGTGAAAGAGAAAATTAAAGATTAATGGGAGTGCTGGCACCATGCAAATGTGTGTAATCCTGTGTGTTTGAGATGTCACAACCTTTTTGAAACCGGATTTCTGCTTCACTGCCAACTTCCTGCTTAAAATAGAACCTAAAATCCGTATTTCTGTGTTATGTAACTGTGTGTGTGTGTTTTTGTGTTGTGCTCCTGGTAATATTCATGTTGTTTGGGACCTAAATCTGTTTACACCATTAGGTAATGGGGGGGGGAAAAAGACCCCATAACAAAATCTATAAAAATTTTGAGTTGAAGGCATGTTTTAAGGTAATGTTAAGATAAGGTTAAAGTTATATGTTAATTTAGATTAAGGTTAATCTCAGACCCAGGCAAGTAACAATAGTTAGGGCTAGAATAAGACTCCAGCAAAGCAATAATCTCAATGGGATGTGTGTGTTTTTTTTCCAACAGGCAAAAATAGAGAATTGTGAGCCTTGAAATTCACATCATCACATTCATCTCTTTAACAGATATGATTTGAGTGAGTCATGTAACAATATTCACTGACACTTTGTGACTTTTTGTTATTTTAAGATAATCCCCTATATTCATCTTTAGCATAGGTGACAGCTAAAAAAGGTATCACACAGTCCCCTGCGTCAAAGCGGTCACCTCCACTAATTGAATTATCTCCACCTTATTAGTCAGTTATCAGGGCTGATCCTCCTAAGGATGATATATTTAGTGTCAAAATAAGATTGGAACACAAGTGTTTGCAAACATGATCTCAGAAGTAACTAGTATTCACCTTTATTCGACACGAGAATACAGCACTGCAACGCGCACACTGATCTCTTGACCATTTCCCTGCAGGTCATTAAACACACTGTCTATAATACTCAGCAAAGAACTAGTAGGACAGAGTAGCTTAAAGATTGATTTTTAACTGGAGTTTTGTGGTTAAAAGTGATATATATTTGGAGTATCCTGCATTGAATGTGGTCACAAACTCCTAATAACTCAACTACGTCAGAAGATTGTTGAATCAGGCAAAGATTCCAGCATCCAAACAAATGGACTGATGTAGGAAGTGAGACTGGCAGGAGAAGGAGAATGATCACGATGGTGACTTGGCACAAATCCACTGGGAAAAGGAACAAGTGAAGGCGCTTGCATCTTAGGCTCTGTCACTCCAACAGAAGTTAATCCATTCGATCTGATTGGCCTTATGTGTTTCCAGGCTAACTGGACCCGCAAAACTCACTGGTTTATTCCACCGCTTTCCCAAAAAATGTTTTTCCATCACCTTTAAAACAGTGGATGGCCAAAGGGTGTGTCAGAGGCGAGAACAAGGAGCTACAGAAGTTCACCTTAAGAGGAGAAAGAGGAAGACAGTAAAGATGTACCATGTGAAAACTGTCTTGGACCCTTTTACTCATGCATCGCTCTCCTTCGGGATTGGCTGATTGTAGGACGGGCTCCCGATGCTGAGGGAGCTGGGCAAGAATGAGGGTAAGTACGGGATGACGGCAATCATAGGGCTGGACACCGGGCTCTCGATTTGGGACGTGATGGGGATGATGACGTCATCCTGGTCCCAAACGTGAAAAGCATTTGGATGGGAGTGGTTGAGGCCACCTGGCATGTTCAGCTGACTAACTCCATCCAGCTCAGCCTCCTTTTTCAGGTCATCATCAACCGGGCCCAACAAACAGTCTGTGGACGGACACAGGAGGAGAGATGAGGATTCGATTGTACACTTACCCAAACTAGAATGACACTCAGTCAAGCACATACCTCCGACGAGGCCCAACTGTCTCCTTGAATTCAATCAAACTCTTAATTAATACATTTTATTTGTATTTTCCCTGGTAAATCTCGCAATGTTAAAGACAGTAAAAAGAAAATCATGGATTCAAATACACACCAAAATTTGATGGCTACTTCCCCAAACCCATACCACATCCTTCCAACAAATCCCTGCAGTTGTTTTTGTGTAATTTTGGTAACAAACAAACAAAACAACCAACAAGTAAATAGACATAATACGTTGTCCATATCATCATTATTTAAAGTCTTGTCTTGGTTAATTGTTGCAGAATATTTCACTTAAAATAAGTTTTCTGAATTCTTCCTGCTGCATCTCCAAAATCTGCTATTTCTGCTATTTAATTATTTCATTTATTAATTAATTCCTGTATTGGGGTCATAATGACTATTAATACTAATAAATAAGGTGTCATAGATTTACACATTTTCAACACAGTGAAATCAAACAGTGCCTAATTTAGCTGTGAGACATTTACATAAAAATGATGCATTGAGTTTTTGAATGACGACTCAAACTAACTTATCAATGTTAAACTGAATATTTGCAATGAATAAAAAGCTCAGTGTTTTAAAACGTAAATCATTATTTAACCCGGATATTTCTTTACCTAAAGTCAAATGTCCTATTCATAAACAGACTATCTGTGGAAATATTCCTCACATTATAAAAAATAATGGAATAAATCAATATCAGAGGACAGGTCGAAAGAGAAAATTAACACTACATAAGTGCATTTGTACATAGATAAACAATATCATCCAGTATTTGGTTTATGTATGAGAATTGATGTACATCCCACAGACTTGAGTACCTGTTATATCCAGCATGAGGTCTTTGATGAGGTGACCCACGATGGCGTAAGCGACAGCGACCACGACCAGGGCGGCCATCACGAGGTAGACCACAGACTTGGGGAGCAGGATGAGGTCCCTGGACGGGGGCTTGTACTCCTTGTACAGAGGCTCCATATTGTGAACCAGGTAGTGGAAAGACTGTCCTCCCACATCTGTGAAATTTAAGTTGTCCAAATTTAAGTTGTCCATATTCCCAGAGCTACTCCGTTACATTTATATTCAAACAAAAAATGGTGCTCATTGGATTTATCCACTTGCTGAGATGTCTCTATACCTGAAATGCAGAGAAGCAGAGTTTAGGTTAGGTCTACTGCTCAGATATAAAATCAAATATCAACTCAACTGAAGCAGGATTTAATAGGAGAATGCAATATAATAATAATATATATTAATGAGCTACCCAGATGAAAATAGGCCAGTGAATAAATTCACCCACCTGTTAAGACCAAGTTTTTGCAGCTTCCAGATTACACACACTTGGATCTCTGCAGTGCCGCCTCACTGACATCTCTCTACATAGCAGTGTATTACTTTGATCGTTACTCCATCACTACCACCAGTGCATCCTGTAGCCAACAGGACACCGGGACTTTTCAGCCCCTCGGCCGCGTGCAGTGTCCTCGCTGCTGCAATAATCCAGACTGTGGGCGGTGACAGGGAGAGACAGATAGAGAGAGGAAGGGGGGGATTACACTTCCAATCACAGCCACGATCAATCAGGCCCTCATCCCTTCACCATCCTATCCCACAGAGATGACTTAATCCACAGCGAACACACACACACACACACACACACACACACACACACACACACACACACATTACAACCACGCACGCACACCAACATATCCAAGAAGCAAAGAAAAAGAGTGGTTGCTCAGAAATTCTCATTTGTTTTTAAGTCGTGAGAAGTAAATCCTCCTTGAAGTGACTTCTTGTCTGAAAAGTCCGAAATGAAATCCTGCTCCACTCCCAGATTTATCCCGATACTCACTTCACTGTGATATAATTTCTAATGGAGGTCTCTTTAAAAATATTTCCTGACCATTTGATTGTCAAACATGTAAAATCAGTGAAATCAGGAAAAGGGTGTATTTGAATCAATTTAGGTTCTTGTACTTTACTCAATTATATGCATTTTATGCTTCTTTGCCCCTGTTCTTTACATTTAAAAGAAAATATTTTGCCAACCACGTATATCTGATAGAAAGTCATTTTTGCAGATTAAAACTTTAATATAAGAAATTGTATTTATTTAGGAATTGTGGTGAATTGTTACACATTGATCTTCTTGAAAACATTCCGGTGATAAAATAAGAGAAAATCATTTTAAGGCACTAGATCATTCTGAATTACAATATTTTTATTTATTTATTTTTAAACTGCTTCTTGTTGAGAGCACCTTTTCCTTAAACCCACAAAATGTGGAAGATTTTGAATGTTTTGTATTTCATTTTATTTTAGTTTTAATGGATATCATTTTGCGTCTCATTTGGTTTTAGTTTTCTTATAAGTCATTATTGGTTTCTACCACATCCCACACATATTTCACATTCCATCAACGTGTTTAAAATTGATGTTGTGTCAAATAAACAGTTTGAATTATACACAGTATATTTGAGCAACCTGTATTATGACATAGAAGGAAACCAACTGATTAGCTAGCATAGGTTAGCATAACTACAGAGACAGCTACACTTATTCAACACTTCAGTCCAAATCACAGCTCTATTCCTGTAGGTAAATCAAGGAGCCATTTGTTTGCCAGACACTGTAAAGTGTAAGTTATAAATAATTATATTTTTTTCTGTGGAAGTGTGACGCTAAAGTTAGTGTTTTACATCCAAGAGCATTTAGCTAAAGCTAATGGTGCTAATGCTAGCTGTAAGTGGAAGAATAGCAATGACATACTATTTTCTCTGTGTGAAAACCATTTTCGACATTTGTCCCTGTTGTTTATCCTTTATTATTATTATTATTTATTCTAATTCAGGTTTCTCTCGAGGTTCAAACAGACCAAAATGGAATCTTTCTTTGAGGACATGACATTACCGTCCACCTCCCAGTCCACTCCTAAGAGCGGACACGGCGGCCTACAGATGGTAACAATTAATCATACAATAAACCAGAATACAGTTTTGTGAGACAAAACGAGCCACATAACAGCTACCAGCACTCACACTGCAGCCATATTGCTTCTCAAGAGCATCACTATCACTATCACTGCAAAATGTGTTGTAATATGTTTAAAGTATGAAGGTTTAGTGCTCAAGCTGCCAGATCTCTAGCGAGTTCCTCAATGGCCCTGTGTGATTAGACACTGTGTATTATCAGAAATCAATAGATAACTCTGTGAACGTGGGGACCAATTCACAGATGCACAAACTGGTTTCTTTCTCTTCCCTTCTTCCTCCTCCATCCTGCCTGGACTGTTCAGTTTGTGAGTTATGGGTAAAAAGAAAATGAAGAGAATGAAAATCATTTCGGCTTTCCAGTTACTTTCATAAAAGGCTGAACCTGATCTCTGTACAGCAAAAAAAAGAAAGAAAAAAAAGCTTCTTAAATGGGACTATTTATGTTTAACATTGTCCCTTGTCTCGATAAAACACAGATTTACTCAAACTGTGGAGCAAACCACAAATGTAGCCCGATTCCACAAGACAACCCTGAATATGTTGTGTGAAAAATGACTTTGAGATATTAAGATGTGGAAGAATATTGGGAACTGTTGTGTTCCGTTTCAGTCATAAATGGAGAAATAGACCTTTTCATCATAACTAGTTCACACAACACACCTTGATCCCATGTTGTACCCACTGACCAACACTAACATTTCTTTCTCATCAGAACAAATAAAATATGTTTGTGCTGTTTACAACTGTTGTTTCTATGTCCTTGGCGTCGCAGGCGCAGGAAACAGACCATGACTCCTCATTCGGGAATTTCTCAACTGGGAGCATGACTGAAGCTCAACAGCAACACACCAGGTCAACAATCACAGCCACACCAACGTGCACAATGCAACAATAATTCATGTAGTGTTGTGTTTTTTCAGCAGATGAGTTGTACTTCGTTGTTCCATCATTGACTAAGACATTAGACTGAAGACTGATTTTGATTTTATTGTCAACACTTATAGCTCGAGCATTGACGCCATAAGCAGAAGGGTGCAGGAGCTGGTGGAAAAGATTAATAACGACCGCACCAGTGACCAGAAAGTGTTGGACAGCTTTAATGAGAAGTTGGTGCAGAAGGTACAAAACTTTTTTTTTTTTTTATTCATCTGGTCCTCCTCAGTGTGTTGTTGTCATTTGTCTGGTCCACTAGGAGCATACTTAGCAAATACTCCTTTCACGACTGTGGGTGCTGCACTATCCCTCCCTGCAAAGATGTCCATATCTGTTTTTTCTCATATGATTTTTTTTCCAGGTGACAGAGGGGTGTCAGCAGATGCAGGAGCACATGTACCTGGTTTACGAGAAGAACAGTAATGAGATGCAGGTGAAGCTGCAGGAGTTGGCAGAGGTCCTGGGCAGCTGCACTAAACTCTGCAGTGAGCTTCAGGAGGCCAACCTGGCGCTGGCCAGTCTCAGAGCGGGTCTGGCCATTTCAATCACAGAGTCCCCATAAACTAGTAATTGTTCTTAGATATTGAACTGATTAATATGTTATTATTAGTAAGTCTGTGTTCATTATTACATTGAGTATTCAGAGTAGTTCAAGTTGTCTGTATAAAAGCTGGATTGGATAAGATTGCTCATCTGGTATTGCTCTTCCGTCTTTCTTCTTCCTCTTGTTCCAAGAATACACAGTTGTCTGCGACTGTAGCGTGGTCAGGTCAGGTCATGATTCCAGTCAAAGAAAAAGATGCAAAAACTAAATACATGTTTTACTTATATTGTTCCATTTCAATATGTGTTGATCCCCTAAATAAAATTTCAGAATACAAGGGCACGGTATTATCTGTTATTTGGCTCGGTTTTGTTAACATTTTGTATTTGTTACGTGTTTTCGTGCCTAAATGTATCATCAGTGCTTTCATGTTCCATCAAACCAGAGATGCCAATCTTTAAACCACCAGTAACAAAGATTTATTTTGATAACAGGTTACATCGATTTGTTTCCACACAGCCACACATATCTCAGAACCCATTGTAACCGCTTATTTACATACTATTTAGTTACTAAAAAACAACTCATAATGCCTTGACTGCTCCATGAGTTAAGGATATAAATACCTTATATTTACCGTGCAAATGTCCCTCAAATATCTCACTTGGACCCAATGCTTTGTTCAGTTGTTCTAACATATTCAGATACCAGGCAGAAGTGGTAATAGATGATTCCCTTCAGTATTTTAAAAAATATTATGTAAATGTAATAAAGTATTCGTGCTATAGCTCCTCGTGTGAGGAGGATAATTGCTCATAATGTTTCAACAGATGGAGTTCCGTTCAGAGATCACACGTTTCTCACTGGGCACATAAGCAGCAGTATTCCACAAAAAGTCAGTTTCAGGAAGACAGCGGAAAAGCATTAATTTCCAACAGTGAAAGACTGCAGTCCAGTGATGGCTTTGCCCAGGATCAAGGCATGGATGTCATGAGTTCCTATAGAAAAAAAAAAAAAAACATTAATTGTAATGAATTAAGTTATTTTCATTTAAAGATGTATACGAGTTATCCAGAAATATATAATTTTAAAAACAAGTCAGTGAACTTTAATGACAGACTATTCAAAAATGTTCCATATTAATCAATTGTCAACCTTTAACAATCTGTACACTGCTGATCTCTGGTGGTTGACGTACATTACTGCAATGTGGTACTTTGGTAAATCTTCACAATTTAAGAGCAGGGCCTTCCTTCATGCGTGTGTGCCTACCCTCATACGTGTTGACAGCCTCCAGGTTCATGACGTGACGGATGATGTGATACTCATCTGAGATGCCATTTCCTCCCAACATGTCTCGGGCTTGTCTGGCGATATCCAGCGACTTGCCACAGCTATTCCTCTTCAGCATGGAGATCATCTCTGGTGCCTCTCTGTTACATGACAATGAGAAGGAAACGTGTTTTTATTGCATTCGTTGACAGAGGCAAACACTAATGTGAAAGAAATTGAATTACAGAAAGCGAAAGACTCACTTCTTCTCGTCAATGAGTCTTCCAAGGGCCAGGCATGAATGCAGACCAATGGTGATCTCTGTCAGCATGTCAGCCATCTTCTTCTGCATGAGCTGGTTCCTGGCCAGTGGCACACCAAACTGGATTCTGATTGTGGGGGGGGGGGGGTAATAAAAACATGAACGACCTATAAACCAAGCCGAGGCTGGCTGAACTTGAGGAGACAGTGTGAGCAGTATGATAATAATGTCAAGCTTCTTCAGAGTGTTGGTGTCCTGGTTCCAATGCACTCTGAATACCCAGGGCGATTAAACAAATGAGCTGCTTAACAGATCGAAAACTAAAAGCTACAACAAGCAGGTGACGATACAACAACAAGACTATACAGCTTTAACATTGAGATTATTTACTCAATGCTGGGAAAGAGACCGGCACTAAAAGCAATGCAAAATGGGGGTTAAATTAAAATGCTGGGTTGCTTGATCAAGCACAAATGTTTAGCATTGCGAACCACACCTAAAGGTTCCACTACTTTTACTAAGTCCTATCCCTCAGCAGATAGAGGTAACAAGATTTCCCCAGAACTCAACTTAGACCCTGTGTCGTGGAAAGGTTCCTATTTTCTGGGAACATTTTCTGTTGTCAAAACACATCTTCTGTCAGATCCTCGGACTTGATTTGTTCACACAAACTGTCCTCAGAATATAACGTACCTGTCCAGAGTGTACTGTCGGGCAGCATGGAAGCAGAATTCAGCCGCTCCCAGGGCTCCCCAGGCAATGCCATACCGAGCGTTGTTGAGACAGCCAAAGGGACCCTGGTCACAAAGGTCAACAACGAAAGAAATGTAAGATATTAGCGCAATGAAACGTTCATGTTGTTATATTTAATACTTATTTTGTTCAACTTGGTGTGGGTGAGTAGCCACTTACAGCCAGACCAGAGACGTTGGGCAACAGGTTCTCTTGGGGAACTTCCACTTCGTCCATAAGGATCATGCCAGTGGCTGACGCCCTCAGTGAGAACTTGCCCTCGATCTTGGGGGTGGCAAAACCCTTCATTTCACGCTCCAGGATGAAACCTCTCACTCTGCCGTCCTCACACTTGGCCCAGACCACTGCAATGTCTGCTATGGGGGAATTTGTGATCCTAGCAGAGGAAGGAGAAGGAGAATTCACCAAGAACTTAACACAGGGTTGCAGTTAAGCTGATACACAAAAGCTGGTGTGGCTTTAACCTAACCCAAAGAGAGGAGCACCTGTTAATATTATTATTCTCCAAATACAAGACCTACTTCATATTTAAAATTAAAATTATGATCTAAAACTAATGGACACTGGGACAGAATGAATTTTCCCTTACGGTATTTTATATAATTTGAAAAAGAATAAACCATTTTAATTTTTCTTATATGCATTACATCACTAAAATCATTTCCTGGACTACGCTTCCTCATCTGTATTTTTACCTCCACCAAGCAGGTTATGTTTTAATCTCTTGTTTGCCTGTTTAGCTGCTTTCAGACATGCACTGAACTCCCGAGATTCTCTGCACTTTCTACAGAGCAGGTGCATGTGGGAACACAAATGCCGGAGTGAGAGCCTCCGGATTATCTGCCATCTAAATCTCTGCCTGGCTCCCTAGAATAAAGTCAGTAGAGAGTCTGGAGACTTCGATCCGAACACAGCAGGGAATCCTCTGCTGGATTCATATCGAGCGGGTGGGAATGTTGATAAAGCTTCTATCTATTACACATGGCGGATAGGATGCAAGCCTTGGTGGAGGTGTTCTTTCTCTGAGCTCCCTTCTTGTTCTCTTGTCGCTTTGAACAAACGCTCCATCAGAAGGGCCTGTTCATGTGGGTGTGTCCACCTACCAGGTCTTGGCTCCACTGACGGTGAAGGTGCCGCTGGATGGGTTGTACTTGGCCTTGGTCTCCATGCTGCTGGGATCACTGCCGTGGTTGGGCTCTGTCAAGCCGAAACAGCCCAGGATTTCTCCACGAGCTGTAGATAAAAAAGAAAACACAAACACACCATACTGATTCAAATAAAAGTATACTGATGTTTCTGAAATGTAATGCTGAGTTGTGTTAAAATGTTTCTTACCAAGCCTTGGCAGGTACTTCTCCTTCTGAGCGTCTGTGCCATAAGCATTGATTGGGTGCATGACCAATGAAGACTGGACGCTCATGGCTGACCGATACCCGCTATCAACTCTCTCGACTTCTCTGGCGATTAGGCCGTACGCCACGTAACTAGTGCCAGCACAGCCGTATCCTGCAGGGTAAACAGATAGCAATGTACAATCCTGATGGGTCAACGGCCTGCAACTTAAGAAAAACAAAGCAAACAGAATGCAAAGCAAATGGAGAAAAGAAACATCTTCTTCAGTTAGACAACACATTCACAGCAAATAGAAAACAGGCTGTTAATACTCATTACACAACCGATGTGAAGTCGGACACGTGAAGTGAATATGGCTGAAATAAACTTGTTGCTATGGTGTGTGACTCATGAAGATACTAGTTGAAGTTGGCAAGTGTTGTTGGGAAAGTAGATAAATACTTATTTAACATTGTGATCACATGATTCAGATGAATGTGGTGAAACTTGAGTAAACCTTCATCATATTATTAGCCTCCAAATATAAGTAATCTGAAGAAACTGATTGAGAAACAGGCTGCAGTCATGATCAGCTAGCTATATACCTAACTACAGATTATTTAAATTGGTGCCCTCAGTGTGTCACTTCTGTTGTTTTGTGAGTATTTGGTTGTTTTGTGAGTATTTGCATTGTGTTTTCTATTTGCCATGCATGTTATCTCAAAATGATGAAGATGTTTTGTATATTTGCACGTGTTTTGTATATTTGCACGTTTCCTTAAATTGTAGTGAATTGAGCTTTCAGGGCCAACGTAATATAGTCGTAGCATGACAAAAATAAACCATGAAGCGTAGAAAGAAAAATGTACGCATTTATAGACTGAATATATAAATTGAAGAACATGTACTTTGCACTGTTTAGGATGGAACTAAGATAAGATGTTCCTTTAATAGTCCCACTATGAGGACATTTGAAGTGTTACTGAAGCAAAAAGGGAATAGTGAAATAAACACTCAGTAGAGGGTTATTACTAATTAAAAAAACAATATAAACACAAATAACTATAAAAGACAGCAAAATGTACAATAAAAAACAATATATATATATATATATATACAGTAAAACAATTAAGTACAGGTATGATATTGAACTTGTCTTGTACAAATATAAAATGTAATTATTATTACATGAGTGAGTATAAGTAACTATTTTTGTTTACCTTGAATAGTTGGGCCCAGGACACCCAGCTCTCCCATCTCTGAGACGATCTCACGGTGGAAATCTGTAGCACGATGCATGTTGGGAAAGAGAAGGTGATAAGCTTGTAAAATCCTTTTAATAGAAACAAACAAAACGGAATTATTCTATTTTGCAAATTTCTGCTCTTTCCCGTTTGATCTGTCTGTGTAGATACAGTCTATGGTATACCCTGGTATACTCTGATCATGGATGTGTGTTCAGCTCACGTTCATGTCTGTTGGCCATGACGATACGGGGCATGAGTTTTTCCTGGCAGTAATCACGGAAGGAGTCTCGGATCATGATCTCCTCCTCTGTCAGCAAACCCTCCAGGTTCAGAGCGTCCCGCCAGTTGAATGGCACCTTGGCTGAGGGTCAAACCATGTACACACACACACAGTGATTATGTCACCATCACATGCCGGAGCAGAACGCGTAAAGGAATCTGGACAGACCATGTTCAACACGTCACATACCTGCCTTTGTCGGTTTCTTGACTTCTTCAACGTCTGAAGGGAAGAAAAACAATGAAAAAATATTGTCACTCCAACATTATCGTACTTTCACACTGTCTATGTATATATTGTATAAATAAATAACTTTAAACGCACCTCTGGGAGCTGCTGCAACAGTGCCCTGGGCTCTGGACGCTGTGACAACAGCACATCTTTGGCTGCTGGAGAGCAGACGGGTCGCAGCACTTCTGAGAGCCATGTTTCCTGAGCATGGAGGAAGACATTTTAATTAGAGCTGTAATATATATTAATATGACTGAGTGGGACATTTAATGGAACATTGTTATGTAACTGTGTAACAGGTTGAGGAACCAGAACAGGTATAATCAGGCCAACACAAACCACAATGCAAACAATATGCAATATCATTAACCCCCAGTGATTATCATCCTTGTAAGCTAATAAACCCAGGTTAAGTGTTGATTGTGTATTGATCAATCATCCATACGGTATCATGACTCCATGCTGGACAAAGGGCAGAGATTTGGGTGTTAGAATGTCACGGGAATAGCATAATAATAGTAAGAAGGTTGTATCTACGTCTTTCAGAACACACGGTCCCATACAGACCAGTTAGACCAGCACCAACATGTCCGTGCAAAAATGTAAACACGCTTTAACATCTTTCAGTGACCTTTCTTCAGTAAGTCTCGTCCCACTCATGCAGTTCTCTTTCAGTCTCCAGTATCTGTCGCTTACCTTTTCTCCTCTCGGTGGATTTACGTGAGGATCTGATGCCTTTCAGCGGTGAAGTGAGCTATGAAAGTTGCTTAAGTAATATTTCTGCCGGTGCAACGTCACAGGGATACGTAACGCCACAAATGTGGGAGCTGCTGTCCGCCATGACAGGTGAGGCATTTATACAACGAGAGCTAACTTGCTAACTAGCTAGCTCAGCGGAGGAGTAAGCACTTTGAAAGCACTCAGTGAGTTTAACTATCCAGAATGCTACAGCCTATTTTCGGTGTCCTTCAGGGCAAGTGGTTTAATTTATAGTTGGCGTATAAATTGAATTTGCGACACTTGCCCTCACTCAAAATGGCGGCCTGGTGTTGCAAGTGTTCGCCTGGTATGTGGGGGCAGTAGAGGGTGGAGGCCCAGGCCCTCCCAGCTCATTGGCTGGTAAAATAAGATGCCATGCACTCAACCTGTGAGCCCCTGTACCTGTTACATACAGTCTGTACACAAGTTGAGTAAGTGACATTATAGCTGGCAGACCCACAATTCAACAGAATGCAGACTTCATACAAGGCATAATAGTCCCTCAAATTCAATAAAAGTAATCAAAACTTATCTCACACACACACACACACACACACACACACACACACACACAGACAAATATCTGTTCAGTTTAGATCTCTGAATTATTCTCTGAGAAATCACACTTGGAAACCAACACAAAGACTGGGGTGAAAACATATTCTACTGTGTAGTTTTAATGTGGGGATATTTTTTGGTGGCCCTGAAGGGCAAATGGCGAATGAGGACACACAAAAATGAAAATCAAAAAACTCAAGAGAGATTAACTTTTATCAGGAAGTGATCTTTGTCATCAGGTGAGTTTTGCTTATCTTGTTGTGTTGTTGTGATACCCTATTTGTCTCTGTGTTTAGCTTTTTGTTGTATTTTGTGACTTGCCGTTGCAATTCGTTATTTGGCGTTGTCTTTTGTCCTTCATTGCCCCATTATCCCTGATGTGGTGTTTTATGTATGCAAAACGTTAATGAAGAAAAAGTAATATACTAAATTTAATTGCACTCAGTATAGCGTTTACCTCGAATCATTTCTTGTAATCAAGGTTCATGAACCCTTTTCTTGGAAAGCAATGAAAATATAAAAATTGTCCGATCTCACAAGTTACAGTAAGTGAAAAAAATTCCTAGATTCATATCCTGATGCACACAAAACTTTGATGAGTTCTAACCTGACCTATACAACATTCTTCCTCCAAGTTTCATGCAAAACTAGTTTTCATGATTTGGTTGCAATCAAACCAAATTCAACCAACAAGCAAGGGGGAAACGTGACATCCTGGGCAGAGGCAACTAATAAACTAACTAAATGAAAGTCAACTACTTCCAGAGACCAAAATGTTCTGTTTTAAAACTATTTAACATCTTAACAGCCAATTGAATTGTAAACCAGTTTTGATTAATTATTAACATTAATTGTTACCAGGAATCTCGGTTTGCTTGTTTGGTTGTTATTTCAGATGCACTCATTATTTTTTTTCTAAGAAACGTATTAGTATTTCATGACTTTGAATTATTTATTACTTTACCGGCAAACCTACACATGACACTTTCATTGCTAAAGGTTGGGCAGAGCCCCAGCCAACAGGGTTATTTAAGGATACAGGAAGTATGTCCTAATTTGCCTTTCAGTGTAATTAAATTTATTTTTGGTTTCGTTTATGAACATTTTTTTTGGGGAACCAAAAAGTTGCTGCAGTGACTATTTGAGCTGAGCAACATATCAGGAAAATTTTATTTTCAGACAGTAGACACATATACATTACTTTGGGATATTTTTCTCCCATGATTAAAGTCTTTATTATTTAAAACAGCAGTATATTCAACATTTTAATGATTTATTTTGTCGCATGTTATTACTTTGTTTGTATATTATGGTTTAATGTAGAGCTGTTTATGCTTTCTGTGCAAAATAATAAAAGTGGAGTAGATAGTTTAATGTTCCCTTGGAGGGTTGGTATGAATCTGCACACTTAGTAGAAGTAACGAATCTGAACACTTAGTAGAAGTAACGACGCCCCTTGAGTGTACTTGAGTAAATGTACTTTGTTGTACTCCACCACTGATGGTGCAAACTAATATTTCCTCTTAAATGAATAAATATTTGACAAAATTAATCTCAAATTATCTCAATTTATAATGAATATATGTTTTAATCAAATGTTTTTATACAACCAGGCTCTTCACAAACACAGACTCAACACATTCCATTCAAGCGACAGCCAAACATTTGTCTAGTCTTTTGCTAAGGCGCTGCGTGATTGGCTGTGGCAGCTGTCACTCACTTAACTGCGCTCTCTGATTGGCTGTGTCTCCTTTCCGTTATCCAGGAATGCGCCCTGCCTCCGCTTGGTTTGCGCTCTCTCTCTCACTCCCTCTCTCCCTCTCTCTCTCTGGGTCTGAACTGTTACTGATGGTCTTCCCCTCACATTTCCATGGTAACTGTCCTGTCTGAGGCGTGAACAGTGAGAATGGAGCTGGACGAGAAGAAGCCGGACGGTAAATACGGTAAGACGACTCCTCATGTCTCCGCGTTTTCTCCCGGCTCCTTGTTTTGAAGCAATGGAAACAATGACTGCAGTGGATGGGTGGGTGTGGACCCCATGGCTCCTGTGCAGATCGGGAGGCATCCTCATCCACCACGAGCGGCTTGTTTTTCACAGGAGGCCACACCTAGAATCTCAGAATACGTCTTTTAATCTAATCTTTAATATTTCACTTAACAGTACACAGTGAATGGAGGCAATAGGTTTATGACAGGAAGCTGTATTTGACTAGTTTACCCCAATTTTACAGCATGTATTTAAAACTATAAAGCTCAGAAAAGTAGATTATCCTACTGAAATAGGCGGGTTCACAGTATACTACATATACTTTGCACTGCAGAAGAACAACAAATAACACAGAGGAGGAGGATAACAGCTATTTTTCATTTACCGTCTTTCCCTCTCGGCTCAAAACCCATTTGGTGTTTTATAATTGGACATATTTCTGTTTCCTTCACAGACACACACACCCAAACAGAGAGGCCCATGCACTTCCCATATTTGAATTGCTTGTGCTCGTATATTATGGAGCAGCCATCCTCCTTCCCAGCCAAACCCATGACTCACTGCAGATTGTTATATGTGTCATATACACATTTCCACCACCAACACTGGTGTCAGCCTGCTGTGGAGCTTATCTCTGGGCTGTATTGTGGTCCATATGCACTGCTTAGTCATGAAGTCTGTATCCAGTGTTATTTTAAGGCTTAATTCCCCCTGTCAGTGTCGTTACATGCAAGGACGGCCTATAGGCATTCTTAATGAAATGATAGCCCCAATCCTCACACTGGTATTTCATTAGGAACACATCATTAATACCGTCTGACTTTGGAGTTATTCCCTCTTTCACAATGTAAGATGCTCCCTTCAGCCCACACCCACAATGTTTTGTACACATCCTCGTATGTCCATCCATAGAGCTCCCACTGAGGACCATTTCCTTGCTGATTTCCTGTTACCACGTAAACAGAACTTTTTCCTTTCCCCCATTATAGCTAAATGGTCAAAGACCACAGCCCCTTTAAACTGCAATCACCAATAGGAACACACAATAAAGATTGCAGCTCACCAGTAGTCTTACACAGTTGCTTTTTATAGCAGAGTTTGACCTGTGAGCCGAGAGTTTTCCAACAACTGTTGCTACTCTATTTCCCTCTGCCCATGTGCATGCAGGCAGGCTGCAGCCTGCACCGTCTGGACTGTGTTCAGCCTTGCCTGCTCTTGCCACCCAGCAGATACAGTCAGAAGGCTTCCAGTCAATATTAAGCTGGAAATCGCTCAGATGCATTACAACACACAATCCACACGTGCACGCACAACGACACCACTGCTAAGTGTTTCACAATGACTGCTTGTCGTCTGGAACATGGCTGTTGCTTTGGGAGAATAAGACCCACTGTTGCTGTTTCATCCGGCAGAGAATGTGATCAGAGCCAGTGGTTTTCAGTTTTTATGTATTTAGCTCATCAAACAAGACTTTAATGTCTTTCCTCTTTGTCTTTTAACACTATCTAGGCCAATGAACTCATTAGTAGCAGTCAAGGAGGAGTTTGAAGCAGCTAGCAGCCACTTGATACAGAAGTAGACCAGTAGCTTATGTATTATTTTCTGAGATTGTAGGGATTCCTTATTAATTGCCTTTATCTACATTTCCTATATAGAAAGTTGGACTGGTCAGGAATAAGAGCACAAGAGACTAAACCTGCTCCATGCATTGACAATCTGTGCACGCACAGGCAAACACACACACACACACAGACACGCACACGCACAACCACTGTGGCCACTAACCCATTAAGGTAGTCGGGGAAGGACTCATCTGATAACCCCTCTGGGCCCATTAGGGAATCACATCAGCCATGACATCATCACTCCCTGTAACGCACACACACACACACACACACACACACACACACACACACACACACACCATTAGTCTACAGCCAAGTCTACGAAACCAAATCTGGCAATGCAAGGTCCCTGTAGGGTGCAGGTGGGGCGTGTAAACCTAGAGAGCCCAGGTTACTCAAATGTGGAAAAAGAGCACTAAACGGGTCCACCTTTTTAAAGATGCTCCTCAGTTCTTTATGTACTGTAGCAAAATTACGTCACTAAAGCACTAAAACATTAATTTTGCCAATTATGTTCGCAAAAACAATCATTCACAGGATATTTGCTAGCCTGTACAGATCTGCTGGAATGCTTCTCAGCGCAGTCAAAGAATATTTTTTGTGGCACAAAACGGGAAAGAGTTCAAGCTGGGCATGTTGGTCCAGCTTTAATGGAACTGTGTCTCTCACGTACACAGATGGTCCCACAAATCAAAGGCTGGTGGAAAAATCACTTTCAGTGTTTGTTCCCATCGGTGTAAAGAAATGTTCTGATGGCAAAGAGGGGGAGTGAGGCCAAACAGAAAACTGTTTAAAGATATGGAAATCTAAAATGTCTGTCATAAGTAGCTGTTTCAATCACAGTGGGTTCTAATTATGATTTCTGTTACAGTATTTTAGATACTGGTCTCGTTTTCAGCTTATCAAAGATATGTTCATATTCACACATTGAACATTTACAAAAATAAGTTAGAGTACATCCGTTAAATATTCCTGGATCTGACCCATGATCTGGATTCGCACCAAAATGTAATGGGTTCTTCCTTGACCCATTCTTCCACCAAGTATATTGGAAATCTGTCCAGTAGTTTTTGCATTATACTGCTTACTAACAGATAATCAAACAAACAAATGTGAATGAAAACACAACCTTCTTGGGTATAGCACAGGGGGTGCTAACCGATAACAGGACTCACAACAACACCAAATAGTGAAGGGAGGAGGGGAGGCAAGACTTCCAAAAATCTAGAGTAAAGCTAGAGCAGGGTTCGTTTTAGGCGTGAGAACCACAACGGAGGATGGCATTCTGACAGAGTAGTGGCGTCTGACCTGGTCCTTAAACGCAGAGACATGGAGTTGAATGAGAAATGGAGATGTGCAGGTGAGCTGGAGGGAGGAGAGGGAACATCCTTCCTCTCACACACTGAGAGAAGTGAGGGACTAAACAGGGACAGAGTGAACCCACTCTTTAAACAAATGGGATAAAGCCTTTTAATCAGTGAGCCTAAGGCAGCAAATCGTCTTTCCCCTGCTGCAGTTTAATTATATTTAAGGCTATTTAGCTCCTCACACGTGAAAGGTGTGAAAGAAAATATGCATATTTCCCAATTTATATGTTGATATCAGTCTCGTGTTTTCCGAATCCAACAGGCGGCAGGTTTAGGAATCTGGTTGGAAGTGGCATCTCTCATGTATGTGGTCAGTAGTTGGTATTTCATGCATGCTGTCCGTCACATGGCAGTGGAGGTGGGCTGAGCAGAGAACTTGTAGGACAATCTTATCTCTGATGTGCAGTTCAGCTCGTCACCTCTTGTCCGCCAACAAACCCAGTGCATCATATCAACTGGTTGTTTTAGCAATGAATGAAACCATTTCATGAAATCTCTGTCCACTTTTTGGGAAGTTGCAGAAATTAAGTTTAAATTTAAAGGACTTTTTAGGAGATCTTTTGTCAAAGTGTTGTAACTCTGGAAACTACAGCTTCCTTGGAGTAGAAAAGGGAAGCAAAGAAAAAGTGATTAAGGTGATTAATGAGCAAGTGGCTGTCCACATCAAGAGTGGTTCTGCTAGAGGTTCAATTAAGAGGGAGTTTTAACTCTCCACAGTCGCTTAGTGTTTGCTTTGAGATAATGTATATTGTGACTTTATGAAAATTGAATTGAATTTGAAATCTAGTGAATTTAAATGAATTTTATATCGGTTATAAGGGTTTTATAGCAGTGATTTGTGGTGTGTGTTTTTTGTTTTCAGTAGCCATGTCAAGATGAGTTGAGGTAAGATAAGATAAAAAAAAACCTTATTAGTCTTCAGTGTTGTGTTTGTGGAGTCACAGTGAGATGTTGTTTTGCATTCAGGTGAGAGTGCAACTGCAACACAGTATATAATTTTGATATGATGAATTGAGTCAAAGCCTTAAATAACATATTAGGATGCAGGTGCCACGGGAACTAACACTCCCTGTCATCAGATGTGTAATATGTACACACTTTAGTCTTGTCTATGTGTATAAGCATGTCCAACGTTTGGCAGCAGGATTTTCTCAGGCACCACAAGCCCCTGCCGGCTTGAGCTCCACCCGCAATTCCCCCATCAATACCGCAATCCCCCCGACAAACAACCAGCCTAGACAGGGACCAATGGGAGAGGCAGTATGCTGAGTGAGCAGTGTACTCTGAAAGAAGGAAGTGAAGAGTTAGAGTTGGAGGAAGAAAACGCTCATACAGGAAGAAACAGCAACACACACTGAGAGAGGAATCCATGAAAGTGTCCCTGAGCGAAGTAACGAGAGAATGGCTAAATACCATGGACATGGTACTGTAACAGATTTATTATCATTAGCTGAGGGTGAATGTGTTGTTGACATGACTACAGTGTGACAGTAAGAGTATACGTTAGTTAGTATTTGTAACGTAGTGCTCCATCTGTTGCTCACTGAAAAACACAGTGTTATGGCTTTCATCGTGTTTGAAATGTAGGCAGAAACTGCATCCTGTGTATGTGAGTGATGGGCGAAGTGTGTGAGGCAGTCAATATGTAGGCACCAACAACAAGTAGGTGGACTTGGCGTTAACTGTCGCATTTAAATAACCGTGTACTGCTACTTCAGCATGTGGTCGGTCGTGACGTCTGTGCAAGGCGTTTACTGTGATGTGACAGGATGTAGTCAGCCCTGTGGTTGCCTTACTGGAGGATGTTAGTTGACTAGATTATGTTGTTGCTACCCTGTGTTAAATAAGTATTTCTATTGATTATGATTCAGAAGCCACAGATTACCACGCTCATTGTTGACTCATGCTGCTCATGGTGATCTCACCGCGGGCAGAGCCGCCTCGCTCGGTTGATGTTTCCTCCTCTCCTGCTTCTGAGGTGTTTCCATGGCTGCTAGAGATGTCGACAGGGAGCTCACCATCGCTGGGGAGCCATTTTGTCAGTTGCTAGGCATGATAGTCAGGGAGAAAAATCCTTTTGTGCAGGAGATTGTTTCGTCTTTGTCAACACGGCCCTGCAAGTATGTATTGTACTCATGTGGGTCTCAAATATCCACTCTAGTTTCTGTGTACTCTAGTGCATTACACATTACAAATATTTGCCTCCACCAAGTAGGTTGTTTTTTCTCCCGAAGGCAATTTGGTTGAGGGCAATTAAAGGAATAAACAAGATAGAGCCATGCACTGACAAACATGCTTTAAAACAATAACTGAATAAGACACAATAAAAGAGTTGAGATAAAAGTACAATGTCTTTGAAAATACAGAATTTCTTAAAAAATAAGATAAGTAGTCCCACAACATTTACTAAAAGTTATAATGAAATCATAATTCAATTAAATAATTCATATAAGAGAGAAGCATTTTCTTGATGACATTTTGTGACAACATATTATGAAAAATTATATTTGTGATGTTTAGATTTGATCTGTGAGTTTGAACAGTTTGGTGCAGATTTAGATGACAGACGTGCAGGATTATTTGGCCTCAGCAGAGGTTCTAGTTTGTAAGTGTCCGTGTATTGGAGTCTGTCAAACATGTGCACAAACTAATCGACTTATACATTAAAGCAATAAGGCAGTGCAACTAATTGAATTCATAGAACTATAATGACGAAAAATCCTACACATGTCTGCCTAGTTGTAACTATAGGGAAATAAAGGAAAATGGAAGTAGCCTGATAATCTGAACCATCTTGCTGTCTGATGACAGTGTTGACCACTAACCACTGCACCACTGTGCCGTTCTAGTCTCTCAAGAGTATATTTATCTCTAAAATATCAGTTTAAGGAAATCGAGAATAACAAGTCTGTTGTTTCGTTTCATCCCAAGGAGAATCCAGGAAGTTTGATCCAAACTTCAAGGGACCAATCAACAACAGGTGAGACAATTGTTATTATGAATTCATCATGATTTATTTTTCTCTCTCCAGTATGAGAAGTGTGTAACAGTATTGTGCCTCTGCTCTGCTCAGGGGCTGCACAGATGTCCTCTGCTGCATTCTCTTCATCCTGGCCCTGTTGGGCTACTTTGCTGTGGGTATCATCGGTAAGTCTGAGCCTTTATTACTTAATATGTATTATCTATCTACTGTGACACCTCAGGGAAAGGCAGAGAAACCATTATTTTATAATTGTGTGCAGAATTTATTTGTATACATTTACAAGACCAGTCACTATTAAAAAGTCTAACACCACTTAACAAGGTTTATTCACCAAACTGTTTGCCTGTCTCATACAAGGTTGTTTCCAGTTTCCTTATTTACTGTCAACATTTAGGTACAATGTTTACTGTTATTAGAATCGTGATGCTCAAGAGAAATAGAAGTTAAAATGATTACTGTATATATGGCCTATACAAACTCAGAGTACAAGTCGTGAAACTTTTTCTAAGCAATGATTGCCAATAAAAGAACTGATCAATGAATCAATGCTGAAAAAAAGTGAACCAAAGACATTTGGTGACCTGGAGAGCAGCAGTGCAGCTAGTTTTCATTTTGACAGGCTAACATTGAAGGTCACTGTGTTCTGCAGATTGGTGTGTGTCTGTGTGTGTGTGTCTGTTCTATATCTGTGCTGGGGTTTGATTTAAATCAAATGTATTGGTAGCAGAAAATATTTATACCTGCCAATTTGTCAATAAGAAAGAATATATATTGTCATTTAATTCAGTGTTTTAATTCAATCTTTACTGTTCTTTGTGCAGCCTGGTCTCAGGGTGACCCCAGGAAAGTGATCTATCCCACAGACAGCAGGGGGCAGTTTTGTGGACAAGCTGGGACACCTCTGGAGTAAGTTACTTGGCAACATCACTGTAATTACACCAGCTTGAGTGCAGTTCGTACACTTCACATGATATCTATTGATGTGATGCCCTTCAGTTGGGACTTAAGAGATATTTAGACCCTATTTCCGAACTGGTATGAACCTCCATCCTGAGGGATTCGATCACGAGTGGTCAGCTGGAAGTTCAGGTCTGAATGCACCCAAATGCGTCCTGAATGCATGTTGATATCCGATCACTAACACAACATTTAGAGGTGGTCTGGGACACACAGGGTCACATTCTATTCGCTGTGTGAACACAATTGCATCCGGGGTCAAATGAAGGACTCCCGACTGAGCTGACATCCTCTGACCCGCTCCAGTTTAAATGTATTTTTACACTTCTACTCATCACCACACAATCATTTATACTTTTCTTTGCATTGACCTACGTCTTAATTATTTGCATACTAGAGACACATTCAGGACACATTTTAATACAGATGAAATTGTGATGGGATCTTTCTGTACAGTTGTTAATACCAGGTCTGAACAGGTCTTTATTTCTGATGTTGGTCAACTAACAGCTTTGTTTCACTGTTCTTCAACAACAGGAAGAAGCCTCTTCTGTTCTACTTCAACATACTGAAATGTGCCAGTCCTCTGACGCTGCTGGAGTTCCAGTGTCCCACCACACAGGTTAGAAACAAGCAGCGAATCGGTTATAGTCACTGCAGCTCTGGTCTGGTTTCTAACAGTATTGTTCACTGTCATGACTGTGTGTTGTTATTTGTGTCCAGTTATGTGTGGAGAGCTGTCCTGACAGGCATCTCACCCTGGTGAAAGCCAAGTTAAGCAACACAGAAGACCATGAATACTACAAACAATTCTGCAAGGAGGGAGTCAACTTTGCTAAATTGGTAAATAATTTGACTATTCACATTATACACATACAATATGAGTATAAAAATATAAAAGATTCCATTAAAGGCTGCTTTACATTCTGCAGAGTCCTCCTGAGATCCTGAGGGATGGCTTGTGTCCAGCCCTGTTGATGCCCAGCAAAGCCTGTGAGTGAGAATTTCCTCTGTGCCTAGTGTTCACCCACACGTCAAGCTGCTGAGTCCGCAGGTTTCTGTTGAAGTAGAGCAAACAGAACTTTATAAACTCTGATCATCTCCTCCTCTCTCCACAGTCACGCGCCGCTGCCTTCCTGCATTGGGAACGATGAAAGGTGGGGTGGTGGTGGTGGGCAATGAAACCACTTTTGATTCCGGGGAGGGCCTCAGTATCAACGCCTCCGATGTGCTGGAGGCATCGAAGTGAGTCTCTTAAACTGTGTGGCAACGTATACAGTATATTCACACGAAAGAAAGGAATATCATAAAAAAATCAAAGCTGTTTGATTGACACACAGATATCATCAAATTACAGTTCAATACAGATATTAACATCCTGGTTGTAGGAAGGCATATGGGTACTTACTGTCTGCCTGTAGTTTGAGAAAAAACCTTGAATATTGTACGTTATTATCTACTAACAATTCTGGGAATCCTTCATATCTTTCATACTTGATATATATGAACTATTGTCTTGACAAGTCCTACATATAACTTGTTGAGACCTGTAGAATCCCTGTGTTCAGATTGGTAGAGGTTCTTCCTGAACATTCTTGTCCCAGATCATGCTGTACTGTGTCAGCTGAGAGATAACCAATCACATTATCCTGATAACTCACTGCTATGATTTGATATCGTATTTAAAGATCTTAGTTCTCTTAGTTACTGTCCACACTGATGTGTGGTTACTACAGCTCCTACCTGCCCTGGTCCTGCTTTGTTATTGGCAGACTGGAGGGTCTTGATGTCTGTGTTTTTTATCTGTGTTCTTCTCACGGGGGAATATTCCCTGAATGATATTTATTAAGATGACAAGTAGGTCTGTATGACAACGTTCGATGATGATGGTTTGTGATTAACAATACCTACGCTAGCTTCAGTAGTTTGATGATAAATGTACCTTCACTTAATCTAGCTACATTTCCACTGTTATTACACACACACTCTCCATATTAATCAATTATGTATAGTATTATTTGTTATGTGTTCAGTTATAGCCTTTCTTTTGTCTGAGCACCTGTTAAAAACTTGTTTTCAGTTTAGGGCTCCAGGCATGGCAGGTTTGATTTTGGACACTGATGGTTGGTTTTATCTCCATTTCCCTTTTCTACAGGAAGTCGAATGTGGTCGTTGAAGCTCGCCAGGTGGCCATGAGGATCTTTGAAGACTACACACAGTCTTGGCACTGGATATTGCTGTAAGTCTTCTCTCTGCTGGTAACAGAAACAAAACGTGTTAAATGCAACACCAGGAGTATTTGGAAAATATTACGAATAAAAAAATGATAGAATTGTTTAATAATATTTGCTGGTTTTGGTGTCAGTAGACTGGATGAGTCTGAAGAAGAAAGACAAACAGTTAGGGCTGACATATTTTCTTAATTATGTGTAAAAAAGCATCTCAATGAGTGGTACAGACCTTTGTATACAAACCACTAAATATACATGATTTACGGTTGCATCATTATTTTGCTACGCTCATCTGCAGCTAATCCTTGAGGAAACCTGTACTGTTGAAACCTGCAGCTCAGAGATTGTCTTCACTACAGTAACATGTTAAAAAGTCTGATGTGTCCACCCTCTCCAGGGGTCTGGTGATAGCCATGATCGTCAGTTTGATTTTCATCGTCCTGCTGAGATTCCTGGCTGGTATCATGGTCTGGATCATGATTGTTTTGGTTATTCTTGTCATTGGCTACGGTAAGTCTTCAGTCTGTGAAAATAATTAAATTTCTCTTTAATTCTTTGTGTTTACTGTTATAAAAGTACACCCCTAAATATTTTTACAATCTTTTCAGGTATTTTCCACTGTTACATGGAATTTGCCAGTCTGAATGGAGAGCCTGGTTCTGACGTTACCATCCGCGACCTGGGCCTGCAGACCGACTTCTCAGTCTATCTGCAGATCAAACAGACTTGGCTGGCCTTCAGTAAGAACAAATATGCTTTCACTTCGTAAATCAACTCTGAATTTACTGCTTTTGATCCCTGTTAATGCTTTTTATTCTCTGTTTTGCAGTGATCATCTTGGCTATTGTGGAATTCATCATTATCCTGCTACTCATCTTCCTCCGGAAGAGGATCATGATCGCCATCGCTCTCATCAAAGAGGCCAGCAGGTCAGTGTCAGTTGGTTGAAAAAAGCGGGGACACACAGGTAGAAGACACAGACAAAGATGTCAAGAGAGTTTGTGGTGATAACGGCCGACACCGGTGTCTCTGTGTTGGCAAGAAATTCCTGTGATCTCAGCAGTGGAGTTAAAAGGTCACTTTCTGCCTCTGTCTGCTGCAACCAGCTTGTGTTCGTTCATGCAGGACACAGAAGTCATACTGACATTTTAGTCCAATCCGATCACAGCCACAAATATTACTCAATTCCTTGCTTTGGACTCACTCCTGTGTAGAGGGCGCAACTGCATTGGGCTTCCCGTTTAGCTTGGTAAGCTGCTTTGGTAATCCAGGAAGCATTTTACAAGTGGAACCATCGGAGCCAAGCCTTACGTTATTTGCATTTGTTGCAATAAACGGTTTAATTATGATGAGAAGGTTCCCGACTGAAATATACATGTTGCTCAGTCTCTTCTGGATTTATTAACAGGCAGCTATTCAACACATTTAAAAAGTTGGATCTCCATGTTGTGTTTAATGATTGTTGTGCTTACGCCAAACACTTTGATTTGTGTTCTTACAGTAGAGAACCTCACCTTCGCTGTGAGGGAGAGCTAAGCTTCATTTCTTTGTTAAAATAACACTTGGACTGTTGTTTTTCTTTTTCAGAGCTGTTGGGCATGTGATGTCATCGCTGTTCTACCCACTGCTGACCTTTACCCTCCTGGCCGTGGTGATCGCCTACTGGGCCGTCACTGCTGTGTATCCATTCACTTTTCAGGAGATGAATATAAGATGATGAAAATAACATTAAGTTTTATTTTCTAATTACCTTTTATCTATGCTGCAAGTGTCACGGTGTCACGATAAACAGGTGCAGATCACTGATTTGTGACATTGTCAGCGATATCCTCCCCTTGTTGTCTCCTTAACAGCTCTGACAGTTTCTTGTCCACCTCTAATGAGCAGGTGTACAAAGTTTTCAACAACTCTGAGTGTGAGTACGCACTAGAGACCTGTGACCCCAAGGTAGGTCTCTTTGTTTTTTTGTACTTAGTTGTAGGAGTGCCAGAGTTTTGCATTTGCTTGTATAATATTAGTCATACTTGTGGAATTCTTACAATATTTATGAATTTTATGGTGAATAAAAAGGGATATTTCAGAAATAAGGATGCACAATAATGACAAAGAATAACAACCTTAGTCAGAATTTTTACCAGTTCCTCATTATCTGTTTCATAGCCACAGCTTTCAGTGTCCTGTATATAGAGATATACCTAAAATAATAAACATTGTTTCAGGCGCCTGTTTGATTTTTAGTATTTTCATGGTAGAGGTTATGATTATTTGTTATTGTGCTGCTCCTCCAGCGATCTGGAAACTAAACTTAAATTGTATTTTTGTAGTGATATAGAACCTTGTGCATATCTTCCAATAACCCTGTGGTGCGCTCCTTCTCTCTTTCCCCAGACATTCAACACCTCCAACATCTCTGCTCAGTGTCCAGATGCAGAGTGTCTGTTTGCCTTCTACGGCGGAGAGACCCTCTACCACAAGTATCTCATCGTGTTCCAGTTCTACAACATCTTCCTGTTCTTCTGGTGCGCCAACTTTGTGACGGCCCTGGGCCAGGTCACTCTGGCGGGGGCCTTTGCCTCATATTACTGGGCCTTCAAGAAGCCTGGTGATATCCCTGCCTACCCCATCTTCTCCTCACTAGGACGCGCCCTCAGGTTTGAAGATTGATGTATACGTGCATGTGCAAACTAGACAGTGATTAGTTTTCTTTTTGTATTTTGGTTCCAAACAAACCAGCAAACAAATTGACGAGGGTGAAAAAAGAACCTCCTTGGTGGAGGTAATCATTCATGTACACTGCAATATATGTAGTTGTGCATTAACGCTGTGAATTTCTAATAAAATGAAAAAAGCAAGTGTTACTAGTACTACATATGTTTAGACATTGAAGGGAGCGATCTATGTTGCTCTGTGGTAGTCACTGTTAGTCAGGTTTTACTTCAAGGTGTCATTTAATGTCCTGCCCTTGTATCACAGAGAAAGAGTGTTTGATGCCACCTCTGTCCCTGTTTCCTCCTCATGTGTAGATACCACACAGGCTCCCTGGCTTTCGGCTCTCTGATCCTGTCTGTGGTTCAGGTCATCAGGGTCTTTCTGGAGTATCTGGACCAAAAGTTGAAAGGTCAGAAGATTTAACATCGTTATTAGAACATGGCTGTTGACTGACTGCATATCTTTATCACTATCCTATATTCAAGAGATTCAGATCTTAATTATTATTGTACAAAAAAGGCTATTAAATAGCACACATGACATAGAGACATTAAAGTAAAGGATTAAATGTGAAACAGAATATATTTAAGATTATGAAAATAGTGACAAATCTTAACTGAGGGGACATTACAAAGATGACATTTATTGCACAAATAAACACAATAAATATTGCCTAAATACATTAGTAATTATGGTTTTATACATTTAGGTTTTTCTTGTTAAACCAGTTATTCTTCAATAGGGCTATCCAATCCATGCATATATGAAAACATGAATGGGATTAAAGCAGGTTTATTTCATACATGGATTGTAAAATACCTGGACACACTCTTTATGATAAATTCTATATGTTACAGTGGCAAACACTGTCTATTATTGTTGGTTTAAATTGCACCTTTTTTAAACTTATACGTGACTTCTGATCTATTTATAGTAACAGAGATGCAACAGGTTATCAGAGGTGCATAGTACGACCTGATCATAGATCAGTCCGGTTATTCTGTGGTGGTAAACCCATTCCTGCTTTCTATCATAATGTCTCTCGTCCCTCAGGTGCTCAGAACAAATTTGCTAAATTCCTGTTGAGCTGCATGAAATGCTGCTTCTGGTGTCTGGAGAAATGTATCAAGTTCCTCAACAGAAACGCCTACATCATGGTGAGTTCCAATCTCTGGATACAGCTCCAGGAAAAAGATGCTGCATCTGGATAGATTTACATTTTTTGATTTTCTTTCGCCAGGTCGCCATCTATGGGAAGAGTTTCTGTGCTTCAGCTCGAGATGCCTTTTTCCTTCTCATGAGAAACATCCTCAGGTGGGATTACATTACGTATACACCTGTGCACTATTGAAGCTATTCTGAGCCTGATTAATTTGATGCACTCTCATATTCTGCTTGTGTCATCTCAGAGTGGCTGTTCTCGACAAAGTGACTGACTTCCTGCTATTTCTTGGGAAGCTCCTCATTGTTGGCATTGTTGGTAAGGGACTGCGTGTTTTTTTTTAGACCAAAGGAATTTTTTTCTAAACAAGTGGAGAGAGATAGCTGTCTGGCTTTCTAGTTTAAATCCATCTCGTTATTATTTTCTCTGCGCAGGGATCTTCTCTTTCTTCTTCTTCTCTGGGAGAATCAAAGCAGTTGAGGATGCGGCTCCATCTCTGAACTACTACTGGGTGCCAATACTGGTAAAACAAAACCTGTTTACTATGTATTTTTTTTGCCATTTTTAGACAACTCCAGAGAATGTCAATTGGGTGTTGACATTGTCCAGATGAATTCCGCTGTAGAGATCACATGTTTTTGTTTACAGCACATCAACAC